>NC_052518.1:53777776-54070039 GCF_014356525.2 Nilaparvata lugens
ATTTTTAAAAATTTTAGTCTGTTGCTGACATATTATCTCAAGCTTATTCAAATGAGAATTTACAAATTTACTCATATGTTTTTAGAGATGTCTGCCGAATTTATGTTTGAGGTCCGCTTTCTTAGCGTAATATTCCAATATATCCATACGATCCAAGGGCAAAGCCACATGAGGCGTTTTTCAGACGAGTCGGCAGGGCAGGAAGCTCACCGATTGGCTAATTATCAGCTGATTCCGGAACGCCTACCCAATCAGTCAATCTGAGAGCTTCCTGCCCTGTCGACTCGTCTGAAAAACGCCTCATATGGCTTGGCTCCAAATCTTACGAACGGCACGTTAATCCTCGGTTTCTTTCTCTCTTCAGTGATATTGTTATGTTGGTATTAAGCATCTACTTGATGCAGCCATTATCCCTCACTACTTAACGTATTCAATAGAAACGATACTTTGATTACTCACGTTACTTCATTTAGTACTTGGTACTCAAATGCATCTGATTTCCGGTAACCACACATTATTAAAATAATTTTCAGATTTATGCTGAACTTTTGCATTTTGCTTGCAAAAACTAATAACGCTACGTAACTAGCACTTGGCAGCAGACTCAAGTTAGGCGGCCATGTTTGTGGTTCTATAACTTGACAAAAATTCACGTTCTGGCCGCATGGATCACAGGGCGTTTGGTGGGAATGATATTTAACTGTTGAGCTCTGTGAAAGTTGCCCCCCTATCGCTCGTCTGTGTCTTATGATATGAGATCGGAGGTTAAAAAAGATGACCCTGGTATAATCCTGCTTACAAACAATAATAATTCATTCTCTTCAGCGACCATACAACTTCCTATAGTGAGGTCCACGTTATAATGGCAGTGTTTGATTAGCAATGGTATTGCTATCCTTGTCTATCATTCAATAAAGCAAATAGCGCTATCTCTTTCTCGCTTTACTCTGTTGCCAGATCGTCTTTTAACAATGTAGAATTAATAATAAATTAACAAAATATTTCATCTTCATCATTAAAATTCAGTATGAAATTATTGGAAAATATAATTTCGTGCTTAATAAAATAAAATTGATTATTTCAAACAAGAAATAAGTTAAATATTATATCAATAAACCTGTATTAGCAACCGTCTATAGAAGGCATTGACAAGACAGAGGATCGGCAACGTTGTTTTGCTATCTTTCTCCACTGCCATTATAACGTGGACCTCACTATAGAATGGTTGTGCATATCATAGAAAATATATGAGCAGTGATGAACGAGAGATGATGGGTGAGCTCATTAAGCTTACTACATCCTAACAAGAATTATTTCTTTCCTACTGTGATCACAACTCACAAAATTTCATTCAGTTGGCAGTGTCAAAAGGGAAATCTTTATACAGTTTTTGGATATCTCATATTGTAGTTTTGTAAGTTTTAATTGTCTGTATTGTGAATATTTCATACTCATATTGTTTGAAATGTAATAGTGTGATATTGAGTGGATATAATTGTAGTTATTTTTTTCTGTGTATCTTATATTCTTTTGCAGGTTATTGAACTGAATGAACTTTGATTTTTACCTTATGTTGAACCTTGAGTTTTTAGTGTGAGAATTGACCATGTTTTTATTGAATTTGCTAACTTGTTGCTTAGTTGTCGAAATTAAAGCAATTTTCGTGCATTTTTCAAATACAATTTCAATTTCATGTCGAAAAAGCTTCTTTATTTGGGAATTTTACGAATGTTGACCTTTTTGCAGCTTTGGCTTTTCCACTGAAAGTTATGCTCAACGCTAGTGGAAGGGGAATAATTTTCAGTGAAAAGGCCACAGTCCTAATTGAGACGTTACCGGAAAACATCGTGTAACGGTGTGCAAGCCTCGGTCCTCTGAATGGGTCAATTTCCCATTCAGAGGGACAAATTGACAAATTTCAGTTATCAGTAATTTTTATCTATATAAATAGGAAATCAAATTTTATAGAGTTAGTAAGAGAAGAATCAGGAAATAATTTGTGCGTGTGAGCTCAAGTATAGTGAGTTTTCTTAAATCGTATGTGAGTGTTTCTGAAGAGTCCAAGTTTAAATTGTTAAAATGGTGAGTGCCAAACTCTTGTTGTTTTCTTATAAGCTTATAGCTCAAAATTCAGTTTCATAGAATGACCGAGGCCCAAACCTACAATAGTTGCAGCAAGTTAGCAAGTTCCCAAGTATTGAAATTAAAAATTGAATATGCCTTCTTGACCTGAATTGATTGCTGAATAACTTTGTTTTGTTTGAAAATTTCAAATGTGACATGATTCTATTTATTAGTTTTGATTAGTTTAATAAGCCTGAAGTCGAATTTTATGAATATTTTTCATTGAAGTTCCTGGCTCGTAGTTGCTAGTTGCTTAACTAGGTGACAATTGAATAATGATAATAATCTGTGCATTTGTCACTATAAGCTCCTAAACCAATCAAAAGAGATTTCATAGCAGTATAATTTTAGAAAATATTATTGAAGAGAAGAAACACCCCCTCGATATACCTCGCACAGCAGTAGTATAATGTCTATCGAACCACATGCATTTTTATATATTTCATATTTTGGAAAATTAACTAAGTCATCGTATAGAGAGATTCTCAGCTACATAATTTTATGTACGGTGTGAGTTGAAGAGGCTTATAAATAACCATAGCCACCTCTAATACAAGGCCCCGGCCTACGATATTGCAACGTCGCAGTGTAGGCCTAGAATCTAATACATGATTGGTAAAAAGATTTTTTAAAATACCAGCTGATCTTTTTCACCAATCATGTATTAGATTCTAGGCCTACGCTGCGACGTTGCAAGGCCGGGGCCTTGTATTAGAGGTGGCTATGATAAAACCCTCCACCGGTACAAGAAATATTTATATATTGAATATTTTTCATATTCAATATTTAATAATTTCAGCACTTATATGCCTTGTAATGAAGTAATAACAAATTTCATTAAAAGCTTATTATTCCTTGGTATTTTGCTGTTGTTTCTGCTCGCTTTTTTCTCCTGTTTCAGTTGAACTGGTTTGTCGCCGCTTCAACGGAACTTGCTATTATACCACACAACCAAGAACATCACCATCTATTTCACTTGACTATTCCGTATGGATTGGTGATTTATACACTTTGACTGTTCTGTACTGTATGGAATTTGAGTATTCATAAGAATGACTTGTCTTATACTCCCTGCTGAAGTCTCCAAGACGAAATCTTAAAAAAAATCTAGTCTATACACCAGGCTTCATCATAGATTACTTCTGCTCAGACTTGGATTACCATGCTATAATAAGTCAATTGATAACATCTCCGATATGTCAATAATCCTCATTTTATAGTAAACCCTTGAGATTGAAGTGCTAGATGAATTACTTGAAAAGGTGACGGTCAACCCGAATTTATGTTTCTTGAATTATCTTTGTCCGGTTGTGAATCACCCAGAATTATGCATGGGTTTTTGCCAGATCAATGCGAATGAAGTTTACCATAAAAATATTTTAAGGGACGGTTTCCGAGCTCGGGATTTAGCTAAGTTCTAGACTTTAAACAGCTGGAGTCAGAAAACTGGCTTTCCGAAACGGGGCCTCGTCGTAGTCCACGTTTAAATTAAATTTCCCAAAAACACTTAAGTTGAACACAAAATAAAATAACGACTAAATTGTGTAAAGTTTCAGCTATTTTAATTATTTAGGAATGCTTCATTTTGTCAAGAAAAAACGTTTCCAATATTTTAGAAATGAGAAAATAAATATCTTAAAAACCATGACTACTCTCCATTTCGGAAAGCCAATTTTCTGACTCCAGCTGTTTAAAGTCTAGAACTAAGCTAAATCTCGAGCTCGGAGGCCGGCCCTAAAATTATGTCTCCTAGTTGCTTTACTTTCAAGTTACTTAAACATAAATTTGAATTGAACTTCTAATAATATTTTTTATACAGTGATGAAAAATCGTTAGCGATCCATACCGATATTTCCATCAGTCAATAAATGAAATTAATATTCATGTAATAGGAAAAAAGACTCACCACTTTTGTATTAACTTATTGTTAACAAGATAACTGACAAACAAGGCTCTCTGGGCCGCTTTTGGTAAAGTGAGGAAGTTGTTTTTCAAATTGATAATTTCCCATTCTACTGGAAGCGGCTGGAGAGGTATCTACACGAAGAAACTATTATTCTGCACATATCATATAAGGTAGCTAAGTTAGTTGAGTTGAAAATGTATTTATACAGAGTAAGTCATAATGTATGGGAACCCTTCAATAAGTTGGAGACTGTTGTAGTTATAATACTGTAACTTTCATGATAAGTTATTGGACGAATACTCTACCTTTTGACGTACAACTGAATTTCAACCCCTCATAAGGAAGGGGGTGACTTAGGGGTTGTAACTCTAATATTGTTAACACCCATTTTGTGCTACATCATTTTAAATACTTTTTTAAAACTAGAAATATGGCATCAATAAAAATGTTCTATGATACTTCTACCAAAAATGGCGGCTGATTGAAGTTTTAGTTTGTAAAGAAATGAAACTTAAATCAACACTTTTTTGAATGAATAACGAAACACATTGAAAAACATGGTTATTTATTTAGTAATCTGTCTGCTACTAACATTTCATTTTAAAAGATGCTTGAAATTACTACCTCCTTCTCTCGTTTGACAGTGTGCCAGTCTGTCATAAATGTAAATGAAATGAATATAGTAGTATGTAAAATAAAATGTAAATAGTAGCAGACTGATTACTATATAAATAACCAGTTTTTTCAATGTGTTGCGTTATTCATTCAAAATGTTACTCGTAAATGTGGATCTTCTAGAGCTAGATTAACACTAATTCCACTTCTGTATTGAATTGCAACTAGCATTTCGCTTCTGGATAATCAGTGTGATTTTGACTTATTGAAAATATTGTTCTCAATAAATATCCTAATTTAGTATGGTTGATAATTTATGTTTCTTCCGATGATAAAATTAGTTCCTTATGTGTAATGTGAACGTTGTGTGTTGTTGTAAGATACAGAATGGCCCAAAAAGGATGGTCGGTTTTTAAATTACTATAACTTGAATAATTTCCAACATACATTTAGTTTTCTATATTTCTGTGTTTGTTCAATTGTCAAATTTCAGAAAACGTCATAATTAACATACGTGATACTGTAAAGGAAGAGCGGCAAACAAAGGCCAAAAGATAATCACGCCACCTAATGGAACGTCGACGACTTTGAAGCAGTTTTGTTAATTATGACGTTTTCTGAAATTAGACAATTGAACAAGCTCATAATATATAGAAATAAGATGTATGTTGGAAATTATTCTAGTTATAGTCACTTAAAAGCCGACCATTCTTTTTGGGTCATTCAGTAATAACCTAAATCTCTTGAATTGTATAACCTACAAGTTGATAAAATCTAATATTGGGGCACTCTGTTTGTTGAAGTAGTGTAATGGTGATCTTTTTTAACAATTTGATTATTTTGCCTCTAAAATAAGTGTTTTTGTTTAGAATTATATCGTAAAATTGTAATTGAGTCTATTTTTTACTATTTATGAATTAAACAGCATTATTATTATAATTATTGAATTCATGTCATTTTTTCCGTTTTCTCACTTTAAGTACTCTATTGTTATTATTTAAATCTACTTTTGGCGTCTACTAGACCTGGTAGCGGCTACTGAAAATCGGTTTATTATCCCTGTGAGGAGGGATTCGGACGGGACGTTGCTAATTATATCCTGCCAAGAGGTGGAATCATATTTTTTTAATGGGTCACAATTTATCAACTTCGTTAATTCACTCATACATACAGCTGAATGGAATGAACGGACTGGAATAATTGGAGTGATTTGAAAATATAAAATATTAGGGCCAGTTTCTGAGCTCGGGATTTAGCTAAGTTCTAGAATTTAAACAACTGGAGTCAGAAAATTGGCTTTCCGAAACGGGGCGTCGTCGTAGTCCACGTTTAAATTAAATTTTGAAAAACTATAAAATTGAACACAAAATAAAATAAAGAGAAAATAGTGTAAAGTTTCAGCTACCTATTTTGAATTATTTAGAAATGTATCATTTCGTCAAGGCAATAAACGTCTCCAATAATTATAGAAATGAGAAAATGAAGATTAGCATAAAAACTACGAATACGCCCTTTTTCGGAAAGCCAATTTTCTGGCTCCAGCTGTTTAAAGTCTAGAACTTAGCTAAATCCCGAGCTCGAAAATGAGCCCTTGAATTTACTTGACGAACAAGTGGAAATGTGGCAGCACATCCACCAGAGACGGCACTCTTATTTTAAGGGACGTGAGTTTTTTTGTCTTATTTACAATTGCATAGATATAACTGTGATTAATTATTTTGAATTTGAAGTTGCAATGGGCATTGAGATTTTATTCAATAATTTTATAGATGTCGATATAAAAAACTAAAATATAATTTTTTAAACAATAAATAAAGAGCGCAAATGATTTATACGTTATTAAGAATTAAAAATTTTTATGATAGTCTGTTTTCCTATTTTTGTGGAAGTTTTTTACTGAACGTGTTCCTCGAAAGAGCGGGTACAGTATGTGAAATAATGATGATGTGGATATGGAAAGGATATAATATATCAATATTTTTGATGGATATGATATAATATTATTCCAAGGTGGGGTTCGATTATTAAGCAGAGCCAGTTCAAGTGCGGTCATTGGTTTAAAGGAGTACGGTAGCAGCCTTGAATCTTTCATCGTTTTGAGCGATAAGATACAATATATTGTATAATAACTGCATTCTATATTGTAGGCCCATACAGGTAGGCTATATAATTATGTGCATAATATTTTTTTAAATAGAAATCTAAAAAAGCATAGTTAATTATTTGATACTTGACACAAGAAAGTACCGGAGCTATGCTCCGGGAGGGTATGGAATGCCTCCCATGTGGAAGGGAGTATACTGTAGTCTTCCCCCGGAAATTTTTTTCTTTATTTAATAAAATTGGCCAATTTGTATCAATTTTGATTACTATTCAAACGAAATTTTTCCTGTGTCAGGTTTAAATAAAAATCATCAGCATTAGGTCAATAGTATTTTATATCATGATGACGATTCATTTTCATGTTTCAGTTTTAGTTGAAAGACAGCAAACATAACATATACAGGATTAGAATAGGATTTAAATTCTCTTAAATGTATTAACTGGGATGAAATTAAACTGCTGAATATATGCCTAGGTAGAGGTAGGTACTAATATTGTTCAGCTCTGTTGTGCACCGGTTTAAATCTAGCACTGCTTGGCAGTAATATTCATGAAAAAAATCCTCATAATATTACTGAAAACGGAATGAAATAAAAATTCTCATTGCAAGTAAGTAGTTACCTATATAGCTTTCAAAATGTTTCATCAATTTACCGACTACTGACATGAATCGACTATTTTTCTTTGCCATTTTCAATTAATTAAGTTACTGTAATTGAAAAATTAATCAATATTATAATCAAACATTTCAATAAATTACTTAAGAATTTTCATTGATTCTATCAATTTTGATGGCCATATAAGGAGAAGTGAATATATACGGTAACTTTGTTTCCATATTGCAATTATTATTTTTAAAATGTAATGTTATTTATTTACTTGCTTAGATCTTTCTAATTTTCAATTCAACAATATGCTGGATAAATAAGGAAGGATATTATTTATCTAGGAATTAGTCACCATCATTCAATTTTATTTGATGAAGTAGGCTAAGTTTTGTAGCTTGATGAAAAATAATAATCGAACCTGGCATTTGAAAAATCTCAATAATTATCAAAAGATAAATTTTGTCAGTCAAATCATATTTTTTGTTCATTTCAGCATGGTCGTAACAGCATACTTTATTGCTTGATTTTTCAAATGACAGGTTCGACTATTAATTTTTCATCAAGCTACAAAACTTAGCCTACTTCATCAAATAAAATCTCGTAATTCATCCATCAAACAAATTTATTCCTAGTAAATTAATATAATTCGCAATGTATGAATCTCGTGATTGAAATTAAAAATTCGCGGTTAAGTAGGAATAGGAAGTGATAAAAAGGTAACAGCTAACAATAACTGCTATCCATCCGCTACAGTAGCGGTTACCAGGTTTAGTTGGTAGCTCTGTCTTATCACTGTTTCCGACACCAAAGTCTGCTAGTGAAATCCGCGTTTCTTAGGCGACTCGGTAAAACTAGTGTTAGAAATTCGTTAAGAGGAGTAGCTTTCAGATAACCGTTTTGCAAATCAGACACTATTCTTACTGGGATGGAAAAGAATTGCCTCCACTTCACTACAGTTGTCTGAGTTCTAGGGATTAATCTGAACAGGATTACTCAAAAGAACGGGATGACACAACTGTTTGAAATGGATCGAATGTAGCGTAGCTGCTGGGACAGGTTTGGTCAAGTTATAGCAGCTTCTTGCTCGCTACGACTTGTGAGGATGGATAGGATTATTGATATAACTGTCCGAAAGGATATGATGGAAGTGCGGTAATTTAGTGTCGAACAGAACAACTCAGAGGGGCAAGTATTTGTATTACAAGGATCTGAAACAGTCAAAGGATTCGAAAATTTAGGGAGGAGCTATTGCAGCTATTCGCTCGCAAACACTCGGAAAGACGGAAAGGTTTAGGAAGGAGCTATTACAGCTACTGTATTCGCTTGCAACCACTCGAAAAGACATGAAGGTTTAGGAAGGAGATATTTCAGCTATTCGCTCGCAACCACTCGGAAAGACGGAAAGGTTAAGGAAGGAGATATTCATTGAATGGGTATTATCTAGGGGATCAAATAGAATCAGTTAATCACAATAAGCTTTTATAAAATCGTATGCGGGAGCGAACGGCTAATCACCTACTACTTTAAAGGAGTGAGACTGGGTATTATTTATATAAACAAAATCTATTAAATAATTCAACTAATGTCACCTAAGAACTCTCTCAATTCAAACGGTTCAACAGGAAAATGGTTAAGAGGTTAATAATAAAAAGAAAAGGAATTCATTAACAAATTAAACAATTTAGTATGCAATCGGTTAATGAATCAGTTAAAAATAAACTACTATTTGGCAAAGCAAAAATAATCGGGGACCTATTCTAAAAGCCAAATTAAAACTAACCTGAATCACAAAAGAAGATCAAAGTCGTTGGTTCAACTGTGGGTTCGAAGTCATAGCACAGTCTGTTGTCAGCCACAGCAGTTGAAAGAATTAGAGCTGTTGATTTAATTCTCCTCCCTTTTATAGTCTAGAGTAGGGTTGGACTTTGATCGATTGAAATCAACAAGGATTTCAAGTCAATACTTGCAAAAACAAGATAATCCAAACGATTTGATTCACCTGTAATTAACTGAAAAAGAGAACAGGATACTACCCGTATTACAATATGGAGTTTGGGTTGAAAGGAAGATAAGATACGGCTGGCTGAACGCTGATAACAAAATCTATTTTTTACTCACTATATTATCTTCATGTCTTCATTAAAATAAAATTCCACAGACAAAATAGAATAGGAAGAGCGAAGGAAATGAGACCCTTACTAGCACCCATAAGCATCATAGCACCCACTTGTGGGTGGGAATGAGATTGAGAAAGATACAATAAACGTCAGACGAAACAGGAAGCGATCCAGACTAATGTAGGCAAAGGCGATAGTAGATTTAAGTTGCAAAAGTTGAATTATAGAAATACTGTAAAACAGATAAAATAGGAAGAAGAAAATGGAAGCAAAGACAGAAAAAATGGGTGGAAAGAAGGTGGTGGAAGCAGTCAATTCCATTAAAAACATTTTTTAAAACATTAAATACAAAGGATTGAACTAATTTATTGAAGTGTATTCGAATATAAATCAACTCAATATTACTTGATGCTAAGTTTTTGAGACAAATAATGAAGATATCGATTTGTTTTGATTTATTGACCTGGATTCAGATTTATTAAAATTAGCAATATACACCAAGTATTTATATTATGACTCTGTTTTAAGTCAAACTTCAGAGCTCTCTTATTGAAAGTGATGCAATGAGATGATGATGATGATTATAGTAATAATAATAATATTTTTTTTCTTTTCACTCATATTTCATCTGTCTATTTGGCCCTCCTTGGCTAAACTCTTGTAATTCAAGCCCTGGTCCCTAAGATTGCTAGGGTTCTTATGGGTTTATTTTCAATTTCAATCTTCTTTGAGTAGTGTGGAGTGGAAAGCTGCCTGTTGGGTTTGCAGCCCCCTGGTGGTATAAGAAGAGTTGCACCTAGACAAAACAGGAATAGAACTCGGGAGGTGAGGGGGGATCAGACTGCTCCCCTTCGGACACCTCATGGACAGTCTGGCACGGAGGAAGGTGGACCAAGTGGCACCTCTCTTGTGCAAGGTACCACAAGACCCCGGAGATACAATTTCAGAAATAAGAACCAAATAGCTGAACCTGAGGGAGTTGAAGGAAACTCAAGTAATGAGTCCACTGATCAGGGTTTGGAGGAGGTACGGCCTCCTCCCGCCCTAATCAGGGTGCCGCAGCCAGAGAATAGGCCAAGAAGGGGGAGATAGAGCAGAGAAATGAATGCAGCTGTCATCCGAGCCTACTACCTGGCAACAAAAATTGAAACAGACCGAACTCAATATAGGGACAGATTGATGCACTATTGGAAGCGCATTATGCCACAGTCGGAGCTGACAGCCCAACAGATTGCTGATCAGGTGAGAGTCATAAAGCAAAGGAGATTTCTCACTGAGGCAGAACTGGCTTTTATAAGAGAGAAGGTTCATAATCAGCTGTCTGGCACTGCAGATAATGAGGCTTTGGAAAATGAAGAAGCAGCACATGCAAGAGAAGAAGCTGAAATAGAAAGAGACATCCCATTACTAGATGGAGGGGCTGGGACTGCATTGGTGTCAGAGGAAAGGGATAACAGGGCTGGGACTGCATTGGTGTCAGAGGGAAGGGATAACAACCTTGAATCGAAAATTGAAAATGTCTTGCTTGAAAATGTTTTCAAATACAAGGAAGTAGCTGTTGAGTGTAGGCCTATGCTTAAAAAGTTCCATATAACAGGAAACCCCTTCTTACTGTTGAGGCAGTGAATAAAACACTTGCCAAGCACATAAATGAAATGAATAGTATTGCTGATCAATAGATTGCAGACTGGATCTATTGTGGGGCTGTAACTGTCTTTCAGGAGTTGGGGATGAAGATCTCATTCAGAAAAGCAAGGAAAGGAAACACCAATAACAGTGGAGCTAAGAAAAAATCGAAGTGGAAAATAAGGATTGAAGGTAAGATTGGAGACATAAGAAGAAAAATAGGTATATTGACAAGCTATTTGAGAGATCCTGAAAAAGCATCACTGAGGCAGAAGAGGTTGGTGGATGAAATAGTAGTACAGCATATTGGCTTTGCTCAACAGAATAAATTCAATGAAACACTCGCACTCCAGATGGATAAATTCAAGCAGAGACTTGCAGCACTTGCTAATCTGTGTCGCAGATATACAGAGGCTGAGTCGAGAAGACATCAGGCAACGTTATTCTCCAACGATGAAAGGAAATATTACAAACTTTTAAATAGGAATGAACACAGTGTAGTGCAACATCCTGGTGTTGAAGATATGGAAAAATGTTGGAAGGCTATTAAGCAGGAGCCAGTTATGCACAATGAAAATGCATACTGGATAGATCAGGTGGAAAGCAAGATGAGAGACCTTGCTGGAATGCCACAATGTGTAATCTCTACAGAGGATGTTTCTATTGCAGTGAAGAAGAGTCACAATTGGAAAGCACCAGGGCCAGATGGTATCCAAAACTATTGGCTGAAGAATTTTTTAAGCTTGCAATCTAAGATTGCAGGCTGCTTCAATGACCTACTACAACAGAGATCAGAAATACCAGTGGGTTTTGCATCTGGACTTATTTTCATGATTCCGAAGAAAGAGGGGAATCTGAGCCCTGGAGATTATAGACCAATCACATGCCTGAACAGTACTTACAAGCTAATGACATCCACGCTCGCTTCCAAGATTGATAGCCACATCACTCTAAATAAGATCATGGCAACAGAGCAGCTTGGATGTAGGAAGGGTGCTAAAGGCTGTAAGGAGCTTTTGATTCTGGACTCTTTTATTGCAGGGCAAGCAAGTGCAAAGCAAAGGAATGTATCAATAGCTTGGATAGATTATGCTAAAGTATTTGACTCGGTTCCACATAGCTGGCTGTTGTATGTTCTCCAGCTCTACAAGGTGGATGAAGCTCTTGTGAACCTCATGAGGATGATAATGAGCCAGTGGAGTGTAAAACTGAAAATAAGAAGTGGAGAAACACAAATTCAGACTGAATCAATCCAGATCTGCCAAGGAATCTATCAAGGAGATAGCTTGAGCTCACTATGGTTCTGCCTTGCATTGAATCCTCTTAGCCTGATGCTCGAAGAATCTACATATGGGTATAAAATAGAAGTTTCTAGGAGTCTTAGAGTTTCTCATAGCTTCTATATGGTATGGATGATCTGAAGCTTTATGCCAGATCCCCAGAGCAACTGCAGGGTATGATTGAGCTAGTCTCTGCCTTCAGTCAGAGCATTTGCATGAAGTTTGGATTAAGTAAGTGTGCTGTGCTGCATGTGGAGAAGGGTCAAATGAAAATGCAGAGGGATGAACTGAGAGCACTGGATAGTGAGATATCAGAGCTCAAGCAAGGACAGTCATATGAGTACTTGGGACTTTATCAGCATCTGAAAATCTCCAAAACAGAAGTGCTCACGAAAGTGGAAGGTGAATTCCGCAGCAGACTTGATAGGGTTCTAAAAGGTAAACTATCTGCAAAGAATTGCATCAAGGCTGTGAATACTTGGGTGATCCCAGCATTGACCTACACCTTTGGAATTCTGAAGTGGTCAGATACTCGATTGGAGCAGATTAATAGGTATGTCAGGACAAGGATGACTAAATCCAGGATACATCATCCACGTGCCTCGGTTGCTCGACTGTACCTACGAAGGAGTATGGGAGGTCGCGGTTTGATGAGTAAGTCAGGAAACGAAGTTAAGATCTTACTTCCAGAATGCTGATTCAGATTTGTTTGTGAAGGTATGCCAGCTGGATCATGGTTACACAGCCCTTGATTTAAGAAACCAAAGAAGTAGTGAGCTGCTATCTGCTCAAGACCTAACAGAAGAATGGAGGACAAAAGAGTTACATGGACGGTTTTATGGGCATCTTAATTCAGAGCCAATAAGTCAAGAGCTGTCTTGTATGTGGCTGACAGTGGGAAGTTTGTTTCCAGAGACTGAGGGCTTTGTACAGGCGATTCAAGATCAAGTGATAGCAACAAATGCTTATAGGAGGCATGTAATGGGAGACAGGACCATAAGTGACAAATGCAGGATGTGTGCCAGTGCAGTAGAAAGTATCCAACATATTGTATCCGGCTACTCAGTGCTAGCCCCAAGAGAGTATATGTTGCGCCATAACAATGTGGCAAAAATTGTGCACTTGGAGATGCAGATCAAGTTTGGGAATATTGCAGAGGTCCCCCCTTACTATAACTATCAGCCTCCTCCTCTGGTTGAGTTCAATCACGTCAAGGTCTACTAGGATGTCCAAATGATTACAGACAGGCGAGTAGTACACAACAAGCCTGACATCCTAGTATTGGATCAGCTGGAGAAGAGGGCTTATATAATTGATATTGCTGTACCTTCAGATGAGAATTCTCAGAAGACCAGAGGCGAGAAAATCAGAAAATACCAAGAGCTATCATTTGAGCTGAAGGAAATGTATGGGCTGAATACAGTGAGAGTACTTCCAATTGTAATAACAGTCAATGGCCTGATACTCAAGTCGGTTGTGGAAATATGTCGAAGTATTGACTTGGTAGACGAGGTGCTGAAGAGAATGCAAAAATCTGTCCTCCTTGACACTGCACGTATTGTGCGCAAGTTCATAAAATAGTCAAACAGTGTTATAAAGATGAAAGGAAGGTTGCATTAAAGTGCCCCTACTTTGAAAATATTTCCACAAGAGCGTGCTTATAAAAGGGATAATAATAATAATAATAATAATAATTTTAATTTATCTCACATTACATGAATGATTGGTTTTACAAATTGAATTAGTCATTATACATATATCATCTTATATCTATCATACATGAAGTGAGAATCTATTAAAATTTCCTATTATAATTTTGTGGCTACCCCATGAAGCTAATTTCAGCTTATATTGGGGCATTGTACATACTCAGAGATATTTTTGCAAGATTTGAATTTATAGATGGAAATGTTTTAGGAAATACAAATTTGTAGATGCGTTTATTACGTGGTAATAATGTAACAATGATTTTTTCATCTATTGAATTGTGGAGTAGTAATTTTTTATTTCTATTTTCACTTGTCTGTAAGTGTCTAGATGTTGTAGATGATTCGGTAGACTATTGAGAATGCATGGTACAAAATATTCTGGTGCAGCTTTTCCTATTTCAGTGAAGTATTCTGTTGTTCTATATTTTGTGTGTCTGGTGTTGTATCTGTTTTCATTGGTACGTCGATAAGCATTTTCAAAATAGTATTTTAGCAGTATTATATAATTGTACAGGTTTCTGAATGAGAGCAATTTTAAAGTGTTTGTATCCACTCCTTGGAAAAATATCCTTTTGATTCTGTTGATCAGCTGACTTACTGGGTTCAATATATAATTGGGTGCATGTCCGTAGACAGTTATACCATATCATATTTGAGATTAAACCAAGCTGAAGTAGACTGTTCGTTTTGCTTTCAGAGGCAGTAATTCTCTCATTTGGTAACACCTATGTGCTATGTACCTCAGTTTTCTTGCCAGCATCTGGGAATGGGTGTGCCACCATGTTTGAGTCAAAATTCAGTCCAAGATATTTAACTGTATCTGAGTGTTGAATTTTCTTACAGTTGCATGGATTTAAAGTGGTGAAGCATTTATAGTTATGACTTTTAACTCTATTGTTTGGGTCAAGGATGTTTATACTCATTTTTGGGTTTTTAAATACTATTGTTTTTGTCTTTGTACTGTTGATGTGTATATAGTTGTTGTGGAAGTATTTTGTTATTGTGTTCAAATCTTTTTGTAAATTTTCAGCTGCAGTTGTTAAACTTTTACTTGCAAATAATAGCTCAATGGTATCATCCGCATAGTTGTATACTTCTCCCTTGAAGTTGCAGTTTTTAAGATCACTTATATATAAATTGAAGAGTAGTGGGGATAGAGGGGAGCCCTGAATGACTCCAAATGGTTGGGTTTTTGGCTTACTGATATTGTTTCCCATTTTCACCATTGTTCCTCTGTCACTGAAATAATTCTTCAATAACGCTAGATCCATTCCCAATACTCCCATCTTGCTTAACTTCTCTATCAGTATTTCATGCTGGATAGTATCAAATGCTTTGCTAAGGTCCAGTAGTACTGCGAGGATTGTTACTCTTTTATCTATATTCTTATTTATTTTGTATGATACTTTCTCTAGCAGTTGTGTTGTAGATTTGCCGGGTACAAAGCCATATTGGTTTTCATTCAGCAGATTGTTTTGTGTTGAATAGCTGAGTAGGTCTTTGTGTATAATAAACTCCAGTATTTTCATTATAATGGAGATTGCACCTATGGGTCTATAGTTTTGTATATATTTTTTCTGTCCATTTTTATAGATAGGTTTGAGGATAGTTGTCTTCATTTTTGATGGCATTTTTCCTGTTTTTATTATGGTGTTGTATAAGTGTAATAGGATTCCTTTCAAGTTTTCAAAGTGATCTTTTATATGTTTTGGTTTAATATTGTCTATGCCGGGTGATGCTATTGTATTCAGTTTTTTTACTATTCTTTGTAATTTATCATGTTTATTGTTTTGACTATTGCTGTGTATGGTTCAGTTGTATGGTTTTCATCAGTTTCTGAAATTGATACATCAAGAATATATGTTGATATGTTTCTATTCATTTCTTCTATTTTATTTTTAAAGTGTTTATTGAAGTCTTCACATAATTTTTCAAGTTCTTCTCCTTCTCTGACTTTGAAGTTTCTGATTATTGTTGACTGTATTGATTTTTGCTTCACATTTAGAATTTCATTAACAGTATTCCATGTCGTTTTAGCATCTCCCATGTAGTTGTTTATTCTATTGTAATAATATTTTCTTTTCTCTTTCCTTATCATATCGGTTAGCTTATTTTTATGTCTTCTGTATTCGTCTTTCAGATAATTATTATTAGGTTGTCTTTTCAATTTGCTCAATAATTTGTCTTTCAAGTTGATATGGTTTTTTATTATCTCTGTAATCCATGGCTGTTTGTGTTTATTACTTCTACTGTTGACTGTTATTGTTGCTTTTTCATAAATACTATTGAATTTGTTGACTATAGACTCATATATTTTTGTTGGGTTGTTTGATGTTAAGTGGTCATTCCAGTTTGTATTATGTATCATACTTTCTACTATTCAGTCAGAAATGATTTTCTTCTCATCTATTCTTGCCTCTTCTTTATTATTTTGAATGTTAAATCCCACCATGTAGTGATCTGCTATCTTTGATTTAATGACTATAGTTTCTATTTCAGTTGGGCGCATTCTCGTATTGATATGATCTATGCATGTTGATGTTATTTGATCACCATATAGTTCTTCTCTGGTTGGATCGTTTATTCCAGTTTGTATTCCTGCTGTATACAGTATGCTTAGATAGTTTTGTGCTTGTACAGTGATATTTTGCTCCTGTATATCAATATTCATATCTCCCAGGATAAGAAGATTTTTTATCTTTAATATGTCGATTGTTTAGCCATTCTTCTAGTTCTGTGTTAAATTGGGATACACTATTAGATGGTGGTCTATAGAATACGGCAATGAAATATTGTTTTTCATTCATTGTAATTTCAAATAATATGGACTCACTAACTGTAAAGCTATGAGGTATGGAATTGATGCTCAACTCTTTTCTGTAATAGACTAATATACCACCACCCGCTCTTGTCTCTCTACTATAATTGAGATAGTCAAAATCTGGGATATTAAAGGACTCTATCTCATCTTCTTTTGTGTTTGTTTCAATTAGAACAAGTATTTTTATTCTATCCAATACTCTGCTCAAGGTTGCCATTAGAGTATTCCAGTGCTCCTTAATACTTCTAATATTCAGCATAATACATTCAAATGATTTTGTATCGGGTATTGAGTTTTTGGAGTCTTGAATAGAATTGTAGGTTTTTGTGAGTATTTGTTCGATATCAAACTGTTCCATCTTTATTGATGAGCTGAACAAGCTTTGAGTATTCTAGTCAATGTGGGTTGTAAGAGAATGTATGATGTATGCAGGTTTATGTTATAATCTAATTTGAATTTTGGTTTATAGAAATTAGTTTTGATTATGGGCATTTGTGTGTGCTGATGTGAGTAAAATATTTTCAATCTAATATTTTTAAATTTATAATCAAATTATTCGTGAATTTCAGGTTATTAAGTACGTCATTCTATTTATTTTTCCAATTTTCGATTTCAATAGACTAATAAATGGAAAGTAAAGGTGTGATACCGTCTTTCCATTTTGTTGTGATTTATTAAGTCTGCGTTATTTGTTATGATAATGATAGATAGTGCTTATCTCTATGGACCTTCTGTTCAATTTATTGAATGTTTCTGTCAGTTCGACTGAAGTAGGCCTAGTATTATGTTGAGATCATAACCAGATGGAATATTATTGCTTGTGGAATGGTGTGCTCCTTATTTACTTCTCATTTTATTGCTTTTGATCACTCATTATTTGTTGGAGTTCGAAACAGATTGTTTTATATGTGGAATTTATGAGTTTATCATTTCAATTTTTAGTGAATTAATATTGGATACTGTGTTATTGATATCAGCAAAATGTGAATATTTTCTAGGTTTATGCTTCTCCAATTCAGTAATAAATTAATATTATAGGTCCTTGTTTTGAATATGCTCTAGTATATTGCACACCATTACACATGCAATTCAATGTCAATATCAAATCAAAGATTAAACATATAACACACCTATATCCCTTAACCTTAACCTAAGTTTTTGGTAAGTATTGTCCATGTTTTCTATTTTAATATGAAATAAAGAGTCATTTATTGTTCTTCTGTTATGTGGTTTATCACTTTTTTGTTCACTGATTGTCCTATAATATCCTCCTTCGATTGCACTCTTATTTTCTTTTCGTCTGTTGATCGTTTGATGAATATTTTTCCTTCTCTGCTCCATATGAATTGAAATCCACGTTGAGTAGCTTCTTGTTTGATTTTCCAGAACAGTTTCTTGGATTCTTTGGATTGATTTTCTGCCAGGTGAATTTTCTCTTCATTGTCGACCTGCAGGATGTCCTTATTTGTGAGTTTGATCTTTCTTTTTTGTAGTAGAATGGTGTCTCGTTCCTTCTTATTTTTCATTGTGATGATTATATTTGTGTTTTCTGGTTTTTTTCATTGAATTTGGTAATCTGTAGATAGATTCAACATCTTTTGATGATATATCAGCGATATTCAGATTAGTTGTGAGAGTATCGAAGATTGTGTTCAAGTTCTCATTTGGTAGCTTTTTTAGTCCCATTACTTCGATGTTTCTTCTTCGGGAGTGTTGTTCCAAATCTAGTAGTCTGCCTTCTAACAAATTGATTTTTTCATCTTTCTCTTTGTTCTCTTTTTCCAGTTCATCCACTTTTCCTTTGTATAGATCGAGTTCTTTTGTGATACCGGTGATAGATATTGTGAGTTTTTCCATCTTTTTTCTTTATTTCTGGCATCATATCCAATCTCTCGTAGATTTGGTTCAGTATAGTCTTGAATTCAGTGTTTTCCATTGATGATGTGGAGTCATTTCTCGATTTGGGTTTTCCACGGCAATCAGTGCAACGCCAATCTGTTTTTTTCTGACCGGATATCCCTCTATAAGTTGTTTCTCGAAGTCCGAAGCATTCAGAATGCATCCGTTGTTGATGCATTCAAAATGCATCCATTGCAATTGACCGATTCTCCATCATTGGGGAATTCATCATCGCATTTAGTACAATTTTTCATATTTCAGTCTAGTAGTTAATAACTGTATTTCAATAATGTCTATGACTTTGATGATTGTTTGGATTTAATATTTGACACTACCTGTCTCATCAACAGCACACACTAGCCCACGTTATAGTTTAATTGTTCATGTTCATGATCTATGTATATAATGCGGTAACCTTCTCTATTTGTATTTGATAAATAGTTATAACTATTTGTAAAGTTCAAATTAATAATAATAATAATAATAAAAATAATAATAATAATAAAAATAATAATAATAATAATAATATTACCACATAACAGGCCAGATTCAATCCTGATGAATAAGCTGACCAGGGAAACAGTCTTAATAGATGTAGGCATTCCATGCTGCCATAACATGGAACACTACTACAGTGGAAAGATTTCCAAGTATCTCCCCCTAGAAGCTGAGATAAAGGATATCTGGCATCAAGAGAAAGTGGAAACTTTTCCAGTCATAATATCTGCAGTTGGATTGATGGAGAAAAAATTGAGTGCAAACCTAAGTCATCTGGGTGCCTCGAGAAACAAGATCTACTTGATGCAGAAGGCAGTCATAATATCTGCAGTTGGATTGATGGAGAAAAAATTGAGTGCAAACCTAAGTCATCTGGGTGCCTCGAGAAACAAGATCTACTTGATGCAGAAGGCAGTGATGCTCACTGTATCAATAGTAGGGCATTCTTAGACCTAGCAGCAGAATAATTCATCAAAGTCTTGTCATAGACCGATTTTTATGGAAAACTCACATAGTAATGTGATGAAAAATGAAAATGATAATAATAATAATAATCCTTTTTCCTTCGTCCTGGTACCCCCAGAAGAAGGGAGTTTATTATAGAAAATATAATAAACAAAAATGAAAAATACACTTATAAAAATAAATCTTACAAACAAAACAAATGGAGAATAATAAAAAAAAGCAAGAATGACAAAAGATAAGAAGATTCCCTTTCAGTGGAAAATTTCAAATATTATAAACCAGACGAAATATAAATTCTCCAAAATCTTCTAAAGAAGGTTTGACTGGAGGAGTCAAGTTTTACATTATATTAAAAAAAACCATAGAAATAGTACATTGATATAATCAATCAGTGATCCCAAAATAAATAATTTTCAATTCAAATCATATCAAAAGAAAAATATTTGTCAATCTTGTGTAGAAAAAAAATTAATTGATAATAATTCAATAATAATATTTAATTGTATTGTGTAGCAATAAAATAATAAAACAATGGGATTTCAGTTGTTGCTTATCACAAAAAAAAAACATACACAAGAGAAAAAATATAAAAAAAGAAATAATTTATGAAGATCATTCAAATTCACTCAAATTATTTAACAGAAAGTGTTTCATCTTATTTTTAACAATTGAAATTCTATCCAGACCAATTAAATCATCTGGCAACTTATTGAAAATAGTTATTACAAGATAACTAAGTTCACATTTACCATGATAATTATTGTATTCGGGCACAACAAACCTCTTTTATGCAGCACCTTGTCTTCGCTCATGCAAAATTCTACTTGACATTTTATAGTTATTAGAAAAATAATTATTTAATAAGATATCATATTTGAAAAGCTCGTTTACAGGAAGAATGAATGCTATATTCTTTAAACAAATTTGGCTTATGGTAACTCTCTTGTTTTGAATGAACTATTTTAAGCAAGGAATTTTGTAATCTCTTAACTCTATCAATTTCATAGCCTTTTTGTGTAGTTGAGAAGTTGATATTGTGGTAATCATTCATATTGAATGAAAAAGACCAAGAAATTGTCAAAAAACCACTGATTTATTGATAATTAGAAAGACCGGTTTCGGTTATTACACCATTGTCAATCTCTGATAAACTTATAAGTTATACTGATGGTTTGACGTGGCGGTCTTATATGCATACAAGTGTTTTTTTTTTTAAATTCAAAGTCAAGCCATTATCATGGATCCATCTTTGCATTCTATCAAAGTCTCTTTGTAGCAATATTCTTGCTTCATCAAAACTAGTGTGGCTGGCTACCATAACTGTGTCATCAGCATACTGAAATATTTTAGTTTCCTTTGAAACACCAACCATTGTGATTACTGACACCAAATAATAAAGCAATGGTCCAAGATTGGAGCCTTGTGGCACACCAGAGGTGACAAATTCATGGCGACTGTAGGATTTTCCTACTTTAACAGTAACCTTTCAGTTATTCAAATAATCTATTAACCAGTTAATACCTCGTCTTGACAAACCAATTTCACTCATGGACTGTACAATTTCATGAAAAGATAAAGCGTCAAACGCTTTCTTGAAATCTAGAAATAATATTAAAACATGATAATTTTTATTTAATTTATTATTTATATAGTTACATAATTGGGATAAAAGCTGACCAGTTGATTTGTCGTGTTGGAATCCAAATTGAGCTGAATGGATTAAATTGTGATTTTTTAAATGTGTAACTGATTCATTACAAATATACTTTTCAACTATCTTATCAGGTGAAGAAAGTATTGAAATAGGCCGATAGTTAGAAATTTCTGATCTGGATCCATTTTTGAAAATCGGTCTTATTATGGAAGTTTTCAATTTATTTGGAACTTTACCTTCCTCTAATGATAAATTGAATTATCTTGTGATAATCGGTATGAACTTGATACTGTGATCTTTTATATCAGACATCAAAATATTATCAATCCCTGGAGATTTATTTGAGCTCATACTTCTGATGATATTACCTATTTTTAATTCATCTGCATCAGGTAAGTCAAAGCTAGGGACATCAACATTGGTATCATTATCATTTTCCAAATAAGTAGTAATATTACACTCATGTCTGGCAGCTCTAACACCTTCTGTGAATTCACTGCAGAAATGTTCCACAACCTCCTCAACCTGCCTATCACCAACCACTATGTGTTTCATTATATTATCATCAACTGACAGCTTTTTTGTCTACCCATGACAACGTTGATAAATGACCAAGTATTTATTATGCTATTAATGTTTGTCTGGAATTCATTTTTTAGAAAATGACACTTTGCCTTTTTAATATCTTTATTTAATTTGCTACAATATTTCTTATATGCTTCCATGCCCTCTGGTGTACCAGAGTGTCTATACAAATTATCCCTTTCTATCAATCTCCTATGCAACTCTAGAGTCATCCAATTCTTTTTAAGTTTAACTTGAGATTTGTGATCATAATCATAATCATAATCATAATCATAATAATAATCCTTTTTTCTTTTTCCTTTGTCCTAGTACCCCCAGAAGAAGAGTGTTTATTATAGAAAATATAACAAACAAAAATGAAAAATACACTTATAAAAAGAAATCTTACAAACAAAACAAATGAAGAATAATAAAAAAAGCAAGAATGACAAAAGATAAGAAGATTCCTTTTTAGTGGAAAATTTCAAATATTATAAACCAGATGAATTATAAATTCTCCAAAACCTTCTAAAGAAGGTTTGACTGGAGGAGTCAAGTTTTACATTATATTAAAAAAAAAAACATAGAAATAGTATATTGATATAATCAATCAGTGATCCCAAAATAATAATTTTCAATTCAAATCATATCAAAAGAAAAATAGTTGTCAATCTTGAGTAGAAAAGAAAATTATTGATACATTGATAATAATTAATTTAATTGTATTGTGTAGCAATAAAATAATAAAACAATGGGATTTCAGTTGTTGCATATCACAAACAATAATACAATAATAATAATAATAATAATAATAATAATAATAAAATAATAATAATAATAAAATTGAGAAAGTATCAAGACGAGCTAGCATTTGAGCTCAAAGATATGTATGGGCTCAAGAATGTCAGAATAATCCTAATTGTAATATCTGTGAATGGTTTGATTCTTAATTCAACAGTGGAGAGCTGTAAGGTTATTGATGTCTTAGAAACTCTGGTAGAGAAAACGCAGAAGTCTGTTCTGCTTGATACAGCTCGCATAGTATGCCAAACGCTCCAACATACTTGTTAAAATACTTTATCAATAATAGAAAATAATGCCAAGAGGTTACATAAATTTTTCCCCTCTTCACATAAGCTATCTGCAATTGTGTGAAGAAGAGAATAATAATAATAATAGAAGTAAGGCCAAAAAATGCTCGCTGTGCCAGGTCTTTCCTACTCATTTGGAGTGGTCAAGTGGAACAGAAATGTGCTCCAGGACCTGGACAGGGGGACCCAAAAAAAGATGCACATGGAGAGGAGTCTGCATCCCCGCTCTTCTGTTGACAGAATATACCTGCCAAGGAATGAGGGAGGCAGAGGTTCACTTGGTTTGGAGAATCTGCACAACAGGGTGTCCCTAGAGTTTGCCTGCAGCATAAAAAGATGTTCTGACCCCCTGATGCATTTGGTCCACAATCATGAAGTTGCAGGGGTGGAGGCCTTCCTATATATGACAGCACAGCATGCAGCAGATACCCTTGGTCTCGATTTTAACACTGAGAGGGAGGAAGAGCTCCAGCCTAATCAATTAAGGGCTAGAATAAAGACTGCTGAGTTCAGACTTCTTTTGAAGCAGCATAAGGACAAGTCCTTGCATGGTGTCTTCTATAGAAATATCGAGGAGAAGGACTTGTTCAAAATGCTGACCTTTGCCTCTATGAAGTCAGCAGCCCTGAAATCTGAGGCTGAGGGTTTCATACTGGCATGCCAAAGTGGTGTTATCAACACCTTGTCATACCGTAGCAGATGGATGCACATGGATGTCTCAGATATCAGTTTCACAGTGTGTAATAGAGCACCAGAGACAATCATGCACATCTTATCTTCATGCTTTGTTCATGCAGCTGTGGGCTACATCCATAGGCATAATGCTGCTCTGTGAGTGCTCTATTACCATCTTAGACAATCATATGGTATCAAACACCATTGCTGCCTTATGTCCCAGGGGAGATTGAGTCTGTTGTGGGGGATGGAAGGTGCCGAGTGTATTGGAATTACTCATTCTCCACCACCAGGCTTTTAAGAGCCACAAAGCCTGATGTTGTCCTCCTTGACATAGTGGCAAAGACAATATATGTAATCGAGTTCTCAGCACCAGCTGAAGGCAACATTGTTAGCAAGGAGGAGGAAAAACAGGCAAAATATCAAGAACTATTAATAGAGCTGCGCAGGCTCAACCCAGGCTACTCCATAAGAATGGAGGCATTGATTATAGGAGTTTTGGGTGGCATGAGACCCTCGTTTTTGGTCAACATTAAAACCATTGCCACCTGTGAGAAAGCTGCTACTGCACTTGCAGGTCAAATGCAGAAGGCTGTCATCCTTGGTTCATCACGTCTACTCAGGGCAAACGATTTAATGGTAATGGACCCAGTATGATTGTTTACCACATGGACATGTGAAGCAATCACTCTGGTAAAATCGCTTGTCACTCTCCTTTGGGGGTCGGAGCCCAGGGGAAGAGTGGTCAAGCAAAACCTCAAACAGGATAAAAATAATAATACAACATTCATTATAAATAAAATACAATATACAATGTCAGCTTTTAGAAAGTCCAGTGTCTAATTGTCTTTTTGTGATGACTATTTTCACTATGTCCAATGTATATTAATAATTAATATAATGAGAAATATAATATGTTCACTTCTATTACCAATATAATATCATAATATTTTATGTTTAATTCAATGAATGTTACAAAGTAATAAAGTAATAAAGTATTGGCTATCAAATAGCATCAACAAACAAGTAAAGTACATCCCATAGAATGGCAAATTACATCCCAGAAGTCACTCCCCACTATGTTCAACAATGTAACCCTCACAGCCACTCATTTCAAAAAACTCACTAATTTTATAAAGAGGGGTATCCAAGAGTCATTTTTTGACCGTGCTGGCAAATAAGCTACTTGGCGAGGACCAAACTCTCTCAGGTAGGTAGTTATAGAATTTCACACCTGAAACAGGGAAACAAGATGAAATATTGTGTAGTCCATTTCTATAGACATGCAGATCCGCACGATGTCTGGTATTATAATATTATGTATATCCTCATTTCTGGCCAAATTGAATTCATCCTCTTTTATTGCTAACAGACATTGGAAAATGTACACATTAAAAACATAATAATTTCACAATGCCAAAAAAGAGGTTTACAGTGCTCAAGATAAGGAGCACCACACAACACACAAATGGCTCTCTTCTGGAGGATCAATAATTTGTCTACCTCGCTTGAGTGACCCCATAGTTTCACACCATAAATGACAAGAGAATGAAAAAAAGCATGGTAGGCCATCCTTGTGAATTCAAATGTCATTTCCATTTTGAGGCGCCTTAGCAGAAATATTACTCTGCTAAGCTTAGAGCACAAAACGTCTATATGTTTTCTCCAACATAGCTTGGGATCAAGAACAAAGCCCAGAAGTCCAACACAAGCTTCACTACCAAGAGTACCTTTAGCTAGGCTGAAAGTTATAGCCTGTGTTTTCTCGTTATTCAATGTCAACCTATTTTCTACAAACCACCTAGCAGACACCTCCAGCTAATCATTTACCTGCGCTCTAGCCATATCAGCATACACAAGTTGTCTTTGCCAGACAACTCAAAATTCGCACACCGTGCTTCACAGCTTTGGGAGATGAAACCCTGCCATTCCAACTGACCACCTGTTTCCTGCCTGACAGATAGGAGCCAAGCATTCTCAGTGGACCAGGCTCTAGTCCATATCTTTCGAATTTTTTTCAGCAAAATGCTATGTGAAATACAATCTCTTGAGAGATCACACAGCAGAACAGAGGTGGATTGTCTCAACTCAAAAGACCTAAGAATCACCCGAAGAAGAGTCTCCACTGCTAAACTTGTAGACTTACCCTTTCTGAACCCAAACTGAGTAGAAACCAAAAGCTCATGTCTCTCAAAGTGGTCAACTAGTTGCTCCAGCATGGCAGCCTCATAAACCTTGCCGAATATTCTAATTATGGATACAGGTCTGAAACTGCCTACCTCATTATGAGGGCCTTTCTTGTAAATGGGAACTGTTTTTGAGGTTTTGAGCACATCTGGGAAAACTCCTCCACTAAAGCAAACATTAATAAGGAATGCCAGCAATGGTGCCAAAATATCTATTACTCTTTTAAAAAATATACCTGACATATTGTAGACATCACTGCTTGTGGTAGACTTAAAGCCCTTGACCAATCTCAGAACATCCTTCACACCCACCTGTCTCCACTGAAATGATTGATTGGTCTGAGGGAACACTCTCTCACTATACCATTCAGTGGGACCCATGACATCATTCACAAGATTATCAACTGAGCCCAAAAGATACTGATTAAAATCCTCAGCTGTTGCAAAATCAGTGGAGGGGAGAGAGGACCAAGGCCTTCTTCCATTAATCAAGTCCCAAGCAGCCTTACAGGGATTTGCAGAGTTAGCCACAAACAATCCAAGTGCCTCCCGTTTGGCATTTCTTAATTTCTGTCTGTAATGCCTTCTTATCTCAGACAAAATAGGATGAAAATGAGGCCAATACTTACAGATGTCACTTACCAACAGCATATACTCCTTGAGTTGAGCCAATTCCGCAGTGTACCAAGTCCCAAGTTTCAGCTTGACTTGATGATCTTTTTTAGAGCTGGACACCACTTTACTTCGAACTGGAAAAGACAAGTTGAAAATTTGCAGGAATCGATAAAAGAAATAGGAGAATGCATCATTGGCCGGAAGTCCCAGTATTTCATTCTGCCAAACTCCAATTTGTGACTCCAAGACTCCCATAAAATCACAAAAATTACGATCACTGAAGACTCTAAAACTTACATTCCTCACATTACTATGGTTATCATTGCCATTTGCATTTCAGTCTCAGAAACACATGATCGTGGTCAGAGATCTGTTCCATGCTAACATTAACATCATAATCCCAGCAATCAATGTTTGTGAGAAAGGAATCCAGGCAAGCACTGCCTCTTGTTGGCTCTATTACACTTGGAAAGAGATTGAAACTATGCAACAGGTTGAGAAAATCATGTATTACTGGTCTGTTGGATGAGATTTATGTTGTGATCTGTGCCTATCAGAATAGCTAGATCATGTGTGGACAGGTAGCCCAGACACTGTTCAAGCAGGTCAATAAATCTTCTAAAACTTCTACTTGGGGATCGGTACATGGACACAACAATCAATGACAATTCAGGGATCACAACTCCAGCAAACTCACCCTCCATCTCCTCACAGAAAGCGCTCAAATCCAACACACAACTGTCAAAAGACCTTTTTACATAGACAGCAACTCCTCCAAAGCTAGTTCTGCGACAAAAGAAAGAAGCCAGATTAAGACAACTGAGACTACTGTAAAATTGCAATTCCGGTTCAGTAAGCCAGTGCTCACAAACACAAAGTATATCGATATTGTTTTCCTCACAAAGTAGTTCAAGGTCGACCACTTTGTTTCTCATACTTTGAGCGTTGATATTACACAAATTCAATGTTCTAATATTACGGGGCACACTATCCTCTGCAGAACACTCAACTAAGCAGCTCTGAATTGATCGATCTCTCCTTCTAAAAAACTCTTTTGCCTGTTTGAAGCAATAATTGGTATTTCCTGACCATAATCCTGATCACTAATACTGTTGAGAGAATAATCAATACCATTAGTCATACGTTCGACAGGTGAGTGTGGACTTGGAGACCGATTGTTGAAGCTCTCATCAACAGCGCTTTCGAGTAAAGATAGTATTTTTTGGAAACCATCCTCTTATCTCTATGATTCAAGTGGAGGCCATGTGTCGTATGACAGGTTCTTGGCAGCTCAAACAAATCAACTACACTCAAATTCGATCTCTTTTCCATACTTAAAATTGCATTGTTGAACTTATAGATCCATTTGTGTACAATCGATAATTTCGGGAGGTCATGTCTGTAAGGGAGAGTGCACAGAATGATATTAGTTTGTTTGAAGAGAGACCTGACATTTTGTTCTATTTTCGACAATAAGCTTTGCACGTCCTCCCATTGAAAGGTTGACTTTATATTATTGGTACCACCCAGCAATACTATGAAATCACTCTTTGTAAATCTTTCTACCTCATTGCATGACAGCAGTGAATTCAGCACAAATTCTATTGGAGCACCTGGAAATACGTTGCCACACACCTCAAAGTCTGGCCCTATTAGATAGCTGAAAATAGAAGAGAGTTGTCTTCCATGACTCGCTGAAAAGATCCTTACTCTGCTACGTCTTTTCATACTAGTGTTAATCTTATTAGCTTGATAGTAAGAATCAATGATAGCATTAGATTGTCGATTTGTAATGTCATTCGATAATAAGTGATTATCAATCATGTCATTGTTTTTTGTCATTCGGGAAGAACCTGTGTTTACTGATTTGGAATTTAGCTCACGTAGATCATGCCTCATTGTCGCGATTGTGTTCTGAAGACATAAATTGTCCGCTTCAATTGTCTCTATTTTAATCAGCATCTCCTTAATTTGTTTATTCAAATTTATTATTCCAGAATTTTGATATTTTATCTTATCATTCAGAGAAGCAAGGCTGTTTGGTGTGTGGCTTTCATCAGTTTGAGTGTCAACATTATTCATTATTTTTCCATCTTTCAATTCCATGATGAGTCTATCATTCACTATTGAGCGGCCTATCGCCGCGTTCCATTCAATTTTTAATTTGCAGTTTTCTTCTATTAACGCTTCATTCTCGGTAACCAACCTCTCAATAAGACTGAAGCATTTATAGCAAGAGCTGTCATCGAGAGAATTTAATTTGTCATTTTGCAGCATCTGAGAGCTTGCCGAAGCATTACAATCCAATTCCAAAGCGGTTAAAGATCTTCTATTTGATTCCACTACTGGGGTGGAACAAGTCAGGTTTTGAGAATCATTGTTATTGGTTGAGTGATCAAGATCAGGGTGGGCATGTGAATTAGAAAATGCAACTATTTTAGTAATCGCCTGGTCTGTCTTGAGAGTAGCCTTACACGATTTTACCGGACAGTGCCAATGAATCAATTCTCCGGACGTATTGCCTGTGGTTTTCCTATATGCGAATTTCTGGTAGACTAATTTTAGGTTGCCCTTATTCGTTATACCAATGGTAAAATCACCCATTTTTATTCTATCAAAGTGAATTAAAATATTAATTGATCAATTAACACCTATCAAAACTCAATAAAAACATTAATCATCCATAACACTATCAATACAATGACAATCATTAAATAAACCAGTTATCGATTCAGATCTACTACTAAATAGTGCTAATCAATTTGAATACAACATTAATAAAACGTATTCAATTCAGCAAACACCTAAAATGAATCAGTTCAGTGAGACCATTGTTATTTATTATCAAATGTACTAATCCTATCATATGTAGTTGCCTTTGGCACTGAATAACTTCACAGTATCAGAGCAATGATAAAAAAGGAATGCCTATTGACATTAAATTTTATATACGCTGTTTACCGAACAATCGCTTGCCGAGAAATCCTTCAATAGTCTGTGAAATACGTTGAGATAAAGCTAAAATTCTCTAGAGTAAGATTTCGAAAAAATCTGAAGAATGTCCTTATCATAGATTGGATAGTGAGAAATTGAGAAGTCTGCTAAGTTTTTGACTCCTTGATTAGAAAATAGTACAAAAAACTAGCTATCCATAGAAGTGACACTTGCTACAGACGATGGTATGTTGCAAAGACAGGTGTTGTAGTTTTGGATTCAGTATCACACTAGATACGCAGCAACAGCGACGGACACACCTGTAGAGCCAGAGCAGAGAAGAGCAACGGTTGTCAAGTGTAGAGGAGCTTCCTGTCTCCTGTAATCTTCAGCTTCAGTGTCCTCTCAGGCCGATCGAGAAAGGGATGAGTATCTTCGTGGGAAAATTCCAATTGTTAAGTTTTATTCAAGACGGTCAAAGTCCAAAAATGACGAAGAAACTATGATTTTAACAGTAATTCTTCGTTTTGACTTGTAGGTTAGTTATGTTTAAACATTCAATGCTACGATGTAACTCACAATAATGAAGTCCAGGTACACTAAGAAGATGACAAACACTTATGTGAACTGATAACTGCAAGTCCATGACATCTCACTTTGAAATAATCACAAGAAAATTAGAAAAACTGCCGACCGTAATTCTGGTCAACCCAATGCAGCTGTCAGTGCTGCCACCAAATGATAATCATAATATGAATTGGTAGAAAAGTTTCTGTGCAAGTCATATCTGCTATCTTTTGTCTTGATAATGTAAAGAAGAATATTTGGGGAAACAGGAAACATTACATGCTGCTGCTGTAATTACTACATGCATTTCATGAAAATATCATAGTTTTGAATTATTTCATTACAGTGAATGGCCTGAAACTCAAGTCAGTTGTGGAACTCAGTCTGTTGACTTGGTAGACGTGGTACTGGAGAGAATGGAAAAATATTTCCTCCTTGACACTACACATATTATACGTATGTTCATAAAATAACATACAGTGAAAAAATGAAATGACGGTTTCATGAAAGTGCCCCTTCTTTGAAAATATATCCGCAAAAGCGTGCTTATGCATGAAATAATGATAATTTCGTTACATCTGTATGAGAAGAAGACTTCAGAGCACAAATAAATTAATCTCTATTATTTGAGAAGGATATCAGATGATCGGAAGATTTCCTTCCCTGCATATCAGGATGATATATCAAGAGAATGAGAAGTAGAGAATAAAAATTGGATAGTTTAGTAGAGTTGAGGAATACAAACTACGGAGTGTGCATAGGAGAAGTCGATTTTTTATTTGTAAAAAATATATAAATTTAATTACGATTTATAATGAATAGATATAAAAAATAGGTGTTTAATGAGTGAAAGTCGAAGTAAGTAAATGAGAGGAATAATTAATAGAATTATGAAGGAGTGGACGTGCAGATTTGAATCGAATAGAAGTTCTGAGAGGAAAACTAAAAGTTGCTGTGGAACAGAGACCAGGGCCAAGGCCAACCCAATAGAAGTGGGCCGGTGACCCTCTTGCCTCACCACTTCCACCAGCAACACTCTCTCATCATCATTCTCTCTCATCTCACTCACTCATCCTTTCTCACTCATTCTCTCTCACTCACTCATCCTTTCTCACTCATTCTCACTCTTACTCACTCTCTCACTTACTCTCTCTGTCTCTCTCACTCTCTCTTTCTCCCTCTGTCTCTCTCCCTCGCCTCTGATGGTCAGTGAGTGAACACGTGTGCAGTTCGGCTCCGTTGATAAGCGTTATTTTGTAGGGTTATCTTGTTAAAATCGATTCGAGCGTTACATTAGTTGATTAAGTTTTTCACATAGTTTAATAACATATTTTTAAAAGTCTGATTTTCATTGTAATTACGCAGTAATTACAATAAATAGTATTACATAACCTCCAATTAGTTTGACCACAGTTTGGTTTATCTATTGCAACATGGTGAAGAACAACGGCAAGAAGCAGGAAACTCCCACACAAAAGGCAGGTAGGCGTGCAACGGTACATGTGTCAACGACCCCTCCCTGTCAAGACACACCGCAACTGGCCGACGAAATTCTACAGAGGATAAACAAGGAAGTAAACCAAGCTGTCGCAGAGGCTTTCTCCTTCTTCCAATCCGAATTGGATCGATTGCAGGGTGAGAATAATCAACTTCGGCAGAGGATGGCAGCAATTGAGAAGGAGACAGAATTAAAAATCGACGATCTTGAACAATATGGTCGCCGTACCTGCCTGCGATTCTTTGGAATTCCGGAGACCAAGGGGGAGTCCACCGACCAGATTGTTCAGCGAGTCTGCAAGGAGAAGCTGAACGTGGAGTTGAAGATCGACGACATTCATCTTTCGCATCGAGTGGGACCAATCCAGCAGCCAGGTCAGGACATGGGCAGAGCAGCAGGCAAGGAGCGTCATCGTCCCATCATCGTGAGGTTCGACGGCTACCGGACGAGGCAGAGGGTGTTCGCAGCCAAGCGGATGCTCAAGAACACTGGCATCACCGTGAGGGAGGACTTGACGAAACACCGACTGGCACTCTTGAACGCAGCAGCAAACAAGTACGGGATAAGGAACACGTGGACAGTCGATGGCCGCATCAAGTACGCCGTCGGAGAGGGACCTGGACGACGCATCTACACCGCCGAGCGTCTTGCCGACCTCCAGTAAACACTTCACGGTGTTGGCACGTCATATCTTCCTACTAAAGGTGAGCTCTCATTATTTCAATTGTGCCTCTTCATGTAATCATCACTCTTCTCTCTTTTCATTTTTTCAGTCTTTTATTTTTTGTTGGACAATTGCCCTATAGATACTATTTTTACCAAATTAATTTTTGCTATTTGAACATATATAATACTGTTTTCATGGAAAAAATATAACTGGATTCTATGTTTACAAATCTTAAAATTAATTTTTGCTTTTTTGAACATATATAATACTGTTTTCATGGAAAAAATATAACTGGAATAAAGCTATATCAATTTAGTTATAGCAATTATTCATCTAGTATACTGAAACGTTTTACTGATTGAATCATCCAATACTCAATCAGGAAACTAGTTTTCCATTAGACATAACCGAATGATGTTTCCAGCTAATCCAATGTGTCACTTTTTATCTAACGATAGCTTAGTACAAAAATAGAACCTTTTCCACTGCTGATAAAATTATGAAAATTGCTCCGAAACCTAAGTTCACTTTAATAATACATTTATAACCTATTTCGAATTGCTGAGTTTATAACGCTTCTTCCTCATCTCAGTTCATTGTCAATCCATAATCTATTAAATCCATTTCTGTTTATCAACAAAGCCTGAATCCAGTCTCCACATGTATATTACTAGTGTGTATAGTCTTAATGATTTTCATATACTTTCTGTACTTTTTTCTGCTGTGTTTCTGCTGGAGTTTTCTTCCTGTTTTCAGACCTGGTTCCTGTGACTTCTTGCACGCGCTCTCTCTTGCCGCCGCCTGGCTCTCTCTCGCTCCCCCACCTGCTCGCTCCCATCAGCATCTACCACTGCAAACTGCCCACCACATTGGATTATCTGCTGGACTCTGAAATGAATAAAGGAATCTGAATCTGAATCTGAATCTGAATCTCGCTCTACCTCCACTTGGACCCGATTCTTCCACTACCGGATACCTACTCGCTCTATCTCCACTTGGACTAGATCTCCCACTACAAGTTCTTCCTCAATCTTCATCTTATTCACCATTAGGATTATTCATCACCGGAACTCCACACATCTACATCTTATTGTGTTTAGTGAATTTTTTGAACTAGTGCTATAAATAGTGAAGGGAGCCGAACTGCCAAGGCATACTGAATGCACTCGAATCAAGAGACTTTTTCATTTAGGTTAAGTTTTATCAGTCTCATCCCCATTTTCCCCGTCATGTGTCGTTCTGAGGTCGGTTCACGATTGGTCTGCTGCTTCCATGATGCCTCTCACTGACACGTCAGCTCGCTCGCCCTCAAGTAGGTATGATTATTTCAATAATAGTAATAATGACGCAGGTATGTTTCTAGCAAATAAGCTCCACTCTTTCAAAAAACTTTTCAAGGCTGCTCACCTCAACGTACAATCCCTCAGCTGCCACATTGATGAACTCAGAGCAATCTTCCGTTTTCAGGACTTCAATATAATCGGAATTTCCGAATCATTTTTGAAGCCTAGTATTCCATCAAATTTTGTTGCTTTGCCTGGATATAATCTTTTCCGGAATGATAGATTAAATAAAGCTTGTGGGGGTGTAGCAATTTATGTGAAAGATGGTATCAAAACAAAAGTTTTAATCACATCTAAACAAGAGTATTGTTCAAGACCAGAGTTTATGCTTCTTGAATTATCCTTATCCTGTACTGATAAATTACTCGTTGGTATCTGTTATCGCCCACCAAAAATAGGTCATTTCACAGATTTCGAAAGTGCCTTGCTTTCTCTTATGCCTTGTTATAACCGTATACTAGTTATGGGGGATATGAACACCGACTTGAACATGACAAATCGGAACTTTGACTACTTTCAACTGACTACAATTTTCCAATGCCTAAACATGACTATTTTACCTCTCGATCCAACTCATCATACTAATGAATCAGACACACTCATTGACCTTCTCATTGTTAGTGATCCCAATGAGGTTGTTCAAGCAGGCCAAATCTCAGTCCCAGCTATTTCTAGACATGATTTGATCTACTGTGTACTTTCCCATAAGATACCCAAGCCAGAACAGAAAATTATCACTTATAGAGACTTCAAAAACTTTGATGAAGCCGCCTTCCTGACTGATGTGGCTCAGACTCCATGGCATCAAATTGAAGCATTACCCTCAGTTGATGACATGGTCAAGACTTTCGAAAATTGGACTTTGACTCTGTATGACAAACATGCACCTTATGTGACAAGCAGGATTAATAGAAAACGACGAGTACCGTGGATGACTGAAGACATACTTAAGATGATGGGACGTAGAGACAAAGCACATAGAAAATTTAAAAAGACATTTGACTTGGACAGTTTGATAGAGTATAGGAGCCTTAGAAATAGAGTTAAACAGGAATTACGGAACTCAAAGATTAGGTACTTGAATTCGTTTATGACAAACAACAGACAAGACTCTAAATCACTTTGGCAGGGAATAAAAGAATTCGGGCTTGGCAAACAGAAATCGAATCCACAAATTGACTTAGCATTGAACAATATAAATTACCATTTTGTTTCACACTCTAACCAACGCGACAAAGTTGTCATTGCTAATCATATCGATGATCTTGAAGAGCAGGTTACAAACTTAGATTTACCAATTACTGATCAATTTCATTTCCATCCAATCTCAGAAGAAGACACTTTCAGAGCAATTCAACGTATTCATAGTAATGCTACGGGTGTTGACAAAATTCCTATTAAATTTATCAAGAAAATGTTATTTGCTGTTTTACCAACCATTACATACATTTTCAACAAGTCTATTGAAGAAGGCATTTTCCCTGAAAACTGGAAGTTTGCTCTGGTTCGCCCTCTAAATAAAGTTCCATCACCCAATAAAGTTGAGGATTTTAGACCAATCAGTATTTTACCTGCATTGTCCAAAGTGCTAGAGAGACTCATTCATGCTCAAGTTGTAAAATTTCTAGACAACAATAGTTAGCTTCATAACTTTCAATCAGGCTTTAGAAAATTCCATTCAACTGAAACAGCTCTGCTTCGTGTCACTGATGATATAAGGTTAGCTATGGACCAAAGAAAATGCACCATCCTCACCCTATTTGATTTTTCTAAAGCATTTGATACTGTTGATCATACAGTCCTTCTGAATAAGTTGGCTATTCTTGGTTTCAGTCACAACTCGTTAGTTTGGTTTAAATCCTATCTATTAGGTAGGAAACAATGTGTATCTGTCGTTGACAAAAAGTCTACTTGGAAAAACGTTATGCATGGAGTACCACAAGGTTCAATTTTAGGCCCTCTCCTCTTCACTTTGTATGCTAATGACCTTTCTTCCATTATCAAATTCTCCAGTTTCCATACTTATGCAGACGACCTTCAAATATATTTAAGCTGTCCCATAACAAAAATTAATGAAACAGTTGGAATAATGAATCAGGATATCAATTCGATAGTGGAATGGACAAAGAAAAATGGCCTTAAGCTTAATCCCATCAAAACACAGCCCATTATAACTGGATATTCTCGTCTTATAAACAATATTGACTATGAATCGATTCACAAAATTAGTGAAGATGGTAATGACATTCCTTACCGTAGCTCAGTTAAAAATTTAGGCATTATTATGAATAATACTCTTGACTGGTCAGAACAAGTGAACAAAACTTGTAAAAAGGTATTCTCAGCCATGCATGCATTGAAGAAAATGCACGATATTCTCCCTAGAAACATTAAATTATTATTGGTTCAATCTCTCATCTTCCCACATTTAATGTATTGTAATTCTGTTCTTAACGATATGCAAGTCACTCTGAATGATAAACTACAGCGTTGCCAAAATTATTGTCTACGTTTCGTCTACTCTCTCCAACGCCATGATCATATCACCCCAGCCCACATTGCTAGTTCAACATTAAAGCTTCCCGATCAGAGGCTTTTTCGAATAGTCAAGCTTGTTAGAGATATCTTGAAATATGGTAATCCGAACTATTTTAAAGATGATTTCAAATTTGTCTCCGAAGGTAGGAGGATAGATGCTTCACATACTAGAACTGGAGAAAGTACTTTAAGGATACCCAATCATCGAACTACTATTTTCACAAAATCCTTCTTAGTCAGTGCCTGTCGTGCATGGAATGCACTTCCTGTTTCTATCAGGTCCATCGAGAGCCGAGCGAGCTTCATCCTGACTTTAAAAAAACATCTTTTGGAACAAATGACTGAAACTGTCCGGCCCTAGAACGATCACATGACAACCATCCCCCACCCATCCCACAAATACAAACCTTTAAACCTGTTATAGAACGAATTGTATATATATATATATATATATATATATATATATATATATATATATATATATATTATATAAACTCATGTTATTTCAATTATTCACTGCATACTGCTGTATATTACTGAAAGTTGATTACCCTGATCTACTTTCAGCATACTTCATTTTATTAATCAATTATTAATTATTTGATCTTATCTACCTATATAATTATTTTACTTTATAAATTTTCTGTTTTTTTTTCTCTTAAATATTCATATTGATTAAAACTTTCACAATATTTCCATTAATAAATAAATCCTTAGTTTGAATAATGAAATTAACGTTTTGGTAGAGAGTTAGTGGGGAGGATATTTTCAATATTCTTCCCGAAGAATGGACATTGATATGTCCAAAGCTCCGCCAATTTATGTAGATGCATAACAATATAATTATTATCTATAGTTATTATATTACAAATTGCTTTTTCATATCATATACAGTTCAATAATTATTTTCTTAGTCTATATCATGTAAATTCATCAATAATTTTGCTGTATTGTAAGCTATTGTATATAAGTGTATAAGACAGTATATATTGTAATCTACATAAATAAAGTACTCAATCAATCAATCAATCTTACTGTCTTCTTTTCCTCCTCTTACCTCTTCCTTTAGCTTGCTTCGCTTTCACCGGCAACCAAGCAGCAGTATTGTAGAGTGTAGACTGCATCATCGGAGAAAAGTAAAAAGTGGAACGTGAAATTTCAGCATTCGATTTGCCGACTGCAAACCTTGCCTACACGTTCCCCCGTCTGCTGCCACTGCTAACTAATCTCACTCTTATCTCATCTCTCCTGAAAATCAGCCTTTGCGGCCGTTTTCGCTTTTCCATAGTGTTGAGAAAATCGAGTTGTAAAACTCTCCGACGAGGTTTCCACTAATTTCACAGACTTCCTTCTGCTGTCATACCCATCTATATTTAATCAACTAAAAGTACCTCTTGGTCTATGTACTTGTCTCATACTCATCTAGATGAGTATGCTCGACACCATATTATTTTTAGTTAGTATGATTGCCTTGAGTGGTTGATGTTTTAACCTTCTGGCTGAGTCGGTCTGAGTATCATCAAGAGAAACTGTTTTCCAATTAAGTTCAACTTGTTCATTAGCGAATTGACGTTATAAAATTTGAAGTCGGAATAATTATTCTGATGCCCCAACACTATTTTTTTCTACTCCCTTGACTAGGTATAAGTTACTTTCCTAAAATTACTTTACACCTATGTGCTCAAAAATTACTAAACGATGCTATTCATCGCTATATAATATCTAGATATAGATATTCAACCGTATTGCATTGCTCATGCTATTTTGGACTGAATACAATATCTTACCCACATATATAATAATTTCTGACTAGGAATGAGTTTGTAGAAGCACCGTTTTCAAGAAAAATTCTTAAAGTTCAATATTAGTGATGATAGTACTCTGTGGAATTCTTGAATAATCACCCACAAAAGTCAAGTGCATGACATTTCTCTTGCTATTTTATAATTGTTTGTGCAATGCATATCGAATCATTTCTGACTAACAATACATTTTGTACAAGCACAGTTTTCACGAGACAAAATTTCAAAATTCAATATCAGTGATAGTAGTCCTTTGGGGAATTCTTGAAGAATCCCCCATAAAGGCCAAGTGCATTGCATTTCTTATGTTTTTTTTCAGACTTGATGCAATGTTTTACACATATAGAATATCATCATCTCTGACCAGGAATGAATTTTGTACAAGCACCGTTTTCAATGTCCACCATATCATCATATAAAGAATCATTTCTGACCAAAAATGAATTTCGCACAAGCACAGTTTTCACGAAATAAAATTCAAAGTTGAATACTAGTAATAGTAGTCTTCTAGGGAATTCTTGAATGATCACCTACAAACGTCAAGTGCATTGCATTTCTCTTGTTGTTTTAGACTGAATGCGATGCTTGAAACATATAGAATCATTCCTGACCAAGAATGGATTTTGTACAAGCACAGCTTCCATGAAAAAATGATAATAATAATATTCAATATAAGTGATAGAAGTTCTCTGCGGAATTCCAATTATACATTGTAATAAAGTGCATCGTATTCCTGTAGTTATTTTGAGATGAATGCATAGTTCTGAATCTATTTAACCATAATCAACAGAAATTAATTTCTTATAATTGAAGTTTTTAAAAAAATTTGTTCTTAATTACGAATGACGAAAGTAGGTTACTCAGAAATTGTAGGAAAATTACGCACTAAAGTTGAGTACATGGCATTCCTCAAGTTATTCTGAGCTAAATGCTGTATCTGGTTTTTGCAATGGAAAATGACTTTTCCACATTTTACAGTTTTCATAGTAAAATGTTCATGTTCAATGATGTTCAAAGTACCATCTATTGAAAGTTTGTTGCTTGTACGTTTTTTGTTCGATTTGTATATTTCAATTGGGAGGTATCACACCAATCTAGATCCGTTGGATTCCGTAGATTAGCATGACCACCAAGTGCAGGATGCAGACGTTCAAGGCAAGGTTTTATGATTTAATACATTGATATATGTTTCTTAGTGTCGGTTGCACAGAAACCAGTTAAATTTTAACCGTGATTAATTCCATGAGAACCAATCATAGAAGCGTCAGAGAAAGTCTTTCCAGAAACGCCTTCTCTGATTGGTTCTAGTGAAATTAATCACGATTAAAATTCAACCGGCTTTTGTGTAACCAGGCCTTAGAATTGTATCCCATTCCGGTAATTTGATATTATTGTAATGGCTAATATACATATATGATAGGTCATGTTTGACAGTATCCAAACGGAAATAAAGTGCTTCGAAAAATGTCGCCAGTAAAAGGTTTTTAAAAGCAGGGTGCATATTCTTATGAGTAAGATCATGAACTATCTTGGTAGAAGTATTGAAAATTCTCCAAGATTTTTCAACTGCTTCATTGTCCAAACTTTCGAAGTGTAAAACTACTCTGATGATCAGGATGTCTCAATGATAAACATCCACAAAATACAGGAATCCATTGATGAGGATGAATTTAAGATTATTGAAAAATGCGTTAAATTTCAGTTACAGTTACAGAATATTTGACAAATAATAACATACCTGCAAAAATCCAATATGGATTTCAAAAATCAAAAAATACCAATGATGCTCTATTTGATGTAACCAAATATATAATTGAGTCAGTTGAATTGAAATTAAAGTTTTAATGACGTTCCTGCACCTGGCCAAGGCTTTCGACTCTATAGATAGAGGCAAGCTTTCCAAGAAGATTGAAGCTATTGGAATTAAAAATACTGCTTTGCAGTGTTTCAGAAGTTACTTCTATGAACGCCTTCAGTTTGTTCAAATTGATGGTAAATGTGGTGAGAGGGACAGTGTTGACTATGGGGTGATTCGGGGAAGCACCCTGGGTCCAATATTGTTCCTTTTATACATCAATAACGTTTCAAAGCTTAACACAACAAGCAAGATATTTCTATTCGCTGATGTTGTTTCTGTTGGCAAGGATTGGGAGGATGTATATAAAAATGCCACTATAGACCTTTCAAAAATAAAAAAACTGGTTCGACCATAACAGCTCAACAGTAAATATAACTAAAACAAAGTATATGCCGATTGTAACAAGGAATCAATCAGGCAGGTGAAAATGCATACATGTAAAGATTCAGAATCCTCAGTTTGCACATGTGGATCAATCATGAGAGTTGACCAATACAAATCTATAATAATAGATATCTATAACATGATCTATACATGAATAGACTACATGAATAGAATCTATAACAATGATAATAATATCTTGGGGTTATTATTGACCATCACTTGAGTTGGGTTCCCCATATCCAATGTGTCAAACAGAGGCTTAAAAGGATGTTGTATGCGCTCTCAGCTCAGCCAGGTACTAAACATTAGATTGTGTAGGAGGATCTACCATGCGTATGCCCAATCAATATTGCAGTATGGCATAATAGTTTGGGGAGGTGTTTCATCTGCTTGCCTGGAGTCGCTGGCCGTCACTCAACGTACAATAATGAAAACTATCCTGGAAAAAGAATCCAGGTACCCAACGTTGCTGCTCTTCTCGAACTTCCATGTGCTCAATCTAAGACAGTTATCTATTAGAACAATTCTCACATATATAAAAATACATAAAATAAACCTACTTGTTAATATAAAACACGACTCAGGAACAACCATGGATATTCAAAACCTAGATTAATGTATGGAATAGAACTCAAATCACCATACTACCTAGCTCAAATTATCTATAGGAATTTGCCGGACATCATCAGGGAGGCTGAGGATTGCAACGACGTGGAGTATGAAAGTAGGTTGGTCGTAGTTGGCTTTTTGGCATAGACTGGATTGGAACTGAAGAACTGCTCCATTCACCGTACATCTAGTATAACTTACCAGCTCAATTAAATTGAAATATAATTTTTTGCTTCATTGCTGGTCTTAGGTTCCCTTGCTCTCCCACTTGTAAATTTATAACCAACTCTGCTCTGCTATTGATAATGTATTTTTTGAATAAACTATAAACAGCAGTTACATTCACTTATATAGGTTGTATAAGACATAAAGTAGATTATGTAATTTTGAATTTTATTGTAATGCAATCTGGAAAATAAATTGATTTGATTTGAATAAGTTTACAAAACACTGTTTATTAAATTGGAGAATTTGTTTCACACGTTGTACATCAATTGAAAAATAAATTGGCTACAAAAATACCTTTCCAGAATAGTAATAAATATCAGCAATCCCATAACAATAAGGCAGGATTTTTAATTATATGATGGATATATTATTATAAGACACAATTTTTGATAAGAATAGGATTAATATGAGAAGCTATCATTATGAGAGAAACATTAAAATTTGGTACCTATGTTATTGGTACAAGTGCTATGAAATATTGCAAAATGATTTTATTTATTCAAAATAGTATTAACAACATAGAGACAATATTATTAATCAAAGTGCTAAATAATGTGAAAAATTAAATGGAAAAATCTGTAATGGAAAATTTTCAGTTCAATATTATCATCAAAATGTTATATTTGTTTGCTTTTTAAATGTGAATTTGTGTTTGAAAATAAACAGTTTCATAGGAGCAAGTGCTTCAATAAATGGGAGTTCCACAGGAACAAGCTCCCACAGAGACAAGCAGTTTCATAGCTAGACAAGTCTTCATCCAAACTAGTAGCTCACTCAGAAGTCTTACAGAAGCAAGTGCTCACTCAGACAAGCAGTCTCACTGGAACAAGTACAGTCTCGTAGAGACAATTTGGCGAATATAGGAAGAAGTTAGACATGTTGCCCACATCTGAGCTTGAAGGCATTCCATAATTTGTTTCAGTAAATTTCTTGTTCAGTTAAGATGCTGCTTTTTAATCATATATGTATATGATCATGATTAAAGGTTTATCATATAAAATAGGGATGGGTTGCCTATTAGAATTAGATAAAAGATGGATAGAATAATGAAGATAACATGAATAAATGAATTGAGTTCAATGTAAATGTAATATATTTCTACCAAATTCCAAGATAACTATTCCAATATATCTGATACGTACCGTATATAATATATACTCCGATGGCTTAGAAGTGAAACCTTGGAGTGAAGCCAGCGAAAGTGAATTTTTCAGGAAATGAAAAAAAGTTAGTCCTTCAACCCGGAAGAATATGAAATGTAATATATTAAAGCAAGATAGCCTACCACTGACCAATTCATCACCGCTTCTTAAAAACCACATGGCCAAAACGGGTTTTTAAATTTGGTGAAAATGGTCAGTTGATGCCTTGGACGTGTGCTAAGGAATGGTTTTCAAATTATACCAAAAATACGTCCGAAATAGGCGTATTTCGAATTCCTTGCCAAAGGTTGAAATTTGGATTTCTCGTTCAGTTTAGTGTCTGTAATATGTACATCTAGACTCCAGACTGTAATGTAGTCTAATGTAGTCTTTACTGTACTATAGTCTATTGTAATAAAGTCTTTGGAACCCAGTCCAATTTCTTCTGCTAGTTTGCACTTTATCAAAAAAAGTTTCTACTTCCAAAAAGTTCAACTGATTGTTCTTCTAATTATGTTACATTTAAAAAAAATCCTTGCTAGTTTAATGTCCCCACAATTATTGTTACCTACTTTTGGTGGGTCTTTGAGTATTGAAAATGAAGAAAATACCTGTTCCATTCTCATGGTTGAAAAATACTGCACATTACTCACTATACACTCCATTATTAAAAAAAATTATTCACTCTCCACACTCCATTCTTACCGAAAAAACCGAATCAAAACTGAAAAAACTTGATAACTCGAATAACAATCTTGAATAATTAATTATTATGAATTTATTTGATAAACATCCAGATATCTAGATAGCAACCAATACCCACCTATAAAATAATTATTATCTAATTAGATGAGCATCGTTTCTTTTTCCGAGCTGCGATCTCGAATTGTAAATTCAAATTGATAATATTTACTTCAGGCAGTCACAGAGTAAAGCTGTGTTAACATCAACGTTATTAACAAAATGTTGCTAATAACTTAATCCATTATGATATGGTATATTGAGGACGACTCCAAAACGATGTCTGGTAGCCCTGGTAATGTAATGTAATGCAATTTATTGTATCTGGAATGTAATCGTATATGGTTTATTGGAAGTCTCCAACCAGCCTGATCAGATTTCAACAGCATGTCGCTGGCCCGGCCACATTCGAATTTCACCAAACAAACTATGCCAAGATTTACTACCTATTTTCTACCTCCAATAACCGATTTTCTACCTCAATGATAACAGAGATATTGAATAAACTAAAGTGCCGGGCCAAGGACATGTTAGCGCGGCCATCTCTGAATTTCACCAAACAAACTATGCCAAGATTTACTACCAATTTCTACTATTTTCTACCTCAAACCAAACTGAAATCTAACCACGCATAACGGAGATATTGGCGAAAATATGTATAGGTCACGTGCATGTCGCTGGCCTGGCCACATTTGAATTTCACCAAACAAACTATGCCAAGAATTACTTCCAATTTTCTACCTCCAATAATAGATTTTCTACCTCAACCCAAACGGAATTATAGGGGATTGTAAGTTTTCACCCACCCCCCTCGCCAATCACCACACACGAAAACACGTTTCTAGCCTTGCCATGATTGAATTTCTGAAAAACTAAATCAGCCAATATGTAGTACACAAGCCCTGCTATTATATTCCATGAAGAACGGAATCGATAGCTCATCACTAGACAAAGTTATTGAGTATTTAAAGATTACCCCCCCCTTCCACATAAGAGCATTTCGCTGGCCCAGCCACATTTGAATTAAACAAACCAACTATGCCAAAATTTTCTACCTATTTTTTACTATGTTCTATCTCCATTAACGGATTGTAAGTTTTCACCCACCCCCCTCGCAATCATCACACGAAAACCCTAGTGGAAGTGATCCAACTTTTCACGTGAAAAGTACGTGAAACTGGAACTTGAAAATAACGTTTTTTTTTGTTTCTACATTTTCACGTTATACTGAACTCTCAGAAAAGAACATGAATAAAACGGTTTTTTCTACATTTCTTGTCCCACATTTGGTCATTTCTTTCGCATGAAAATTTCCAATAATTCACATGAAAATAACGTTTTTAAAATACATTTTCACAATATTTTATTGTGAAAAGATGGAGAAGGATTACCTTAATTATTCTGAATAAATAACCTTTTCAATTCTTTATTTTTACATTAAAAAACTATAAATCTTATAAAACTTTTGAATAACCACAATATAATGTGAAGTAAATTCTCTACCCTAACTTTACAATAATTTTACACAAAACTGAATAAAAATTAAATTCAACTATAAAGTCCTATTCAGACAAATGGATTTTTCCTAGTAAGAAGTCAACGTTAGTAGACAGACTAACTCTGTCTACTAACTTTGGTAAGTAGTGATATGTGCAATCTAACAGCTGGACACTATAATTACAAAAAGAAAGCTCATTTTCATTTGTAAGTTGTATCAGCCATTTGCTTGTATTAGCTTTGCATCACCAATGGGAAAAAAACATAAATGTCCGGATGGCCAATAGGGAGATTTTTGCTTTGATAAAATGGTGAAACAACAATAATTTATATTAAAATTGAATTTATTTCCAAAACATCACAGTCTTCAACCCTTCAATAAGTTGGAGACTGTTGTAGATATAATACTGTAAATTTCAGGATAAGTTATTGGTCGAATACTCCACCTTTTGACATACAACTGAATTTCAAATCCTCATAAGGGGATGACTTGGGGGTTGTAAATCAAAGATTTTGAATGTAAATACCCATTGTGTATTATCTTAAAAGCCTTCTCAAAACGAGAAAGATGAAATCAATAGAAATCTTCTATGATACTTTTATCCAAAATGGCGGCTGATTGAAGTTTTGGTTTTTAAAGAAATAATTGATAAAATTCAATCAGCTGCCATTTTGGAAAAAAGTATCATAGATTTTTATTGATGTCATCTTCCTAGTTTTGAAAAGGCCTTTAAAATGATGTATCACACAATGGGTGTTTACATTAAAAATATTTGTGTTATAACCCCTCATTTCTTTACAAACTGTAACTTCAATCAGCCACCGTTTTCGATTCAAGTTTCATAGTACATTCTAATTGATGTTATGTTTCTTGTTTTAAAAAGCCCTTTAAAATAATGTACCACACAATAGGCGTTTACATTAAAATTTTTCAGTTAAAACTATTGAGTCACCATATGGTTCATTCTGAACCTAGTCAACCCCTTATGAAGGGGTTGAAATTCAGTTGTACTGTACGTAAAGAGTTAGAGTATTTGACCAGTAACATATCCTGAAAGCTACAGTATTATATCAACAACAGTCTCTAATTTATTGAAAGGTTCCCTTACATATGACTCACCCGGTATGATTACTAACTTATAATGATTAGCACAAGCCTAGATCTCATGTGGACATCACCCATAGAAAAAAATTGTTTGACTTTATATTCTGTTTTAAATTAATCAAAATTGAGACTTACTTAGATTTCTCTTTGCTGGTAAACCGAGTTTTTGGAGACTTCAGCCAGTATTTGATTACCATACTGCTTCTATGTATTTTTCTTTTGTGTTGGAAAATTTCATCACCACAGCTCCTATCATAGATGAAACAAAAGTTTACTTACAATTAAACATATTTCAAATAATATTTTTTGACTAGAAAATTGGAAAAAGACACATGTTGCAAACACACAGTCTCACTCTTTCTTATTATATAAAATATGTATTGCTAAATTGAGAGGACTGCACCAATAGTTTTTCTAAATTGGAATAAGATATAAAGCTGTTAATATAAATAAATGAATCAATTGCTTGCTGGAAAAAGTTTAAATAAAGCCTGATGCCAGTCCAGAAAACAACTGAATAAATTTTAATCTATCAATCCACAGTCATATATTATTGATATTAAGTTCATTATAATAACATGAGTGTAGATTAGTTTGTGGTAACTTCAATTACTTAGGCTAGGCTAAATAAAAAGTTTTGTTACACATTTAAATTTATGTGTACCAGCATATAACCCTGGAATGTGTTTGCCTAGAATAATAATCATCTTATTTCCAGCAATGATAAATTCAAGAGGCTTTTCTCTTATTATTATTAAGTTATGCCTTAAATAATATGGTATCCAGTGTTGTGTTATAAGGTTATGTTATGTGTGGCCTATAATAGTCTTTCTAAAAAATTATCATTTAATATATAAGTATTTAGACCTATAATAAATTTATTCTTTTATTTTACGGTACATCAATAAAAACAAAATCACTAGACTTACCTATTATTTCCTGGATAAAATCACAAAAATTACAGACTACGAAACTCATTCGAAAAACCGTTGGTCCTTTTCAAAATTTATTGTGCTTGTGCTTGTGCACAAGATCATTCTATCAATAGACCCAAAATGTCGATATAATATTATCAATACATCAATAAATAATAATTATCGACTATTAATTTTAATTAATATTTAATATTTTAATAATTATTATTAATATTTAATAATAATTAATATTTAATATTAATAATAATTATTAATTTCTATTTTTTTTTGTTCACGTGATCTGATGATATTCATTCCATTATCAAGTGTTTAAATTATAAAGAGTGATGAAACAAGATAAAACACAAGAAAAGCTATGAAAAGAAATTTTGAATCTTCATTTTTCACAAAATAAGGATAAGATGAAGGAGTCGGACACATAATATATCATGAAACTTCGTTAGAAAACATCGATATCTGAAACTAGAGTTATCAAATTGTGTTACCTCTGACTCGTATGGAGAAGGCACACTTCAAATTAATATAATAAATTCTGTGAGCAAACAACGAAATCCTGGTTTTTATTATGAGCATGGTTAAATCAAGAAAATTGTAATATTTTTTCAGAGTATTGAAAAGTGAAAATCTATATACAGCGCATGTCAAAACAATAGACAAAATTGTTTCGAGCGCCATAGTGTAAATGAGATGCAATGTAGACAGCAGTAATATTCTGTTTATGGTGAAGGGAGTCAGCCGCGTCGGCTGTTTCCCCTTCCACAGCGTCAACTTGAATCGCAAATATATAACAATATACATCAATGGATTCTCAATGAATGTGGCTACAATAATTATTCGTCACATTCTTCTTTAAAATTACTTGCTTCAAAGTTAATCGGAGAAAACAAAAAAATCAAATCGAAAAACCACTAAATTTTTACATTATATTATTTTATCAAGGAAACTGTTCGATTTATTGAAGAAATGAATGCGACTTATATTGTAGTCCTTAATTTAACGAAACGAATGACATATGATAGATTTTTTTACGATTAATGGTTACAGAGATAATTGATTTCCAGTTTGCTGTTTACTATGGCTAAGAGAGTCAGCTGCGCCTTTCTGCGTCGACTGTTTCCCCTTCCACGGCGTCAAATCGAATCGGAAATACAGAACAATATACATCAATGGATTTGCAATGAGAGTGGCTACATTAATTATTTGTCTCATTTCTCTTTAAAACTACTTGCTTTGAAGTTAATCGAAGAAAACAAAAAAATTCAATCGCAACCCCCCTAAATTTTTACATATATATTATTTTATCAAGAAAACTCTTAATTTTATAGAAAAAATAAATATAACTAATATTGTAGTCCATAATGTAACGAATCGAATGGCATATAATAGAACTGTTTCCGATCAATGGTTACAGAGATAATTGATTTTCCGTGATTACCTGCATTTTCAACTTTGAGGGGGGCTAGGGGGGAAAGCTCCAAGGGGATTTCTTGGGACTTTTGGGAGAATGACCCTCTGGGAGGGTTCTATAGATGGTGAAAGATTCTGCTTTTATTTAATTTTTGGATCGAAAAAACCTTTATTGACTGGGCTAGTATTATAATTCTTTGTTATTGTATCAGGCTATAAATACCTTTTTCCATTGCATATATTTCCACAAATAGATTCATTGATGGAAATACCATGTAATAATACATGAAAATACCATGTAGTACATGGAAATGTAAATCATGGGAAAATGTATTAAATCTTTCTACATACGAGATTTCGTAAGTTCAAATATATATTCGATGATATTCCATGATAAGGTATACTTAAATACTATTCAGAACCTTACCAATTTTCAACCTTTGTTTTTCTTATTGGTCTCACTGTTTCCAAATCAATGTAGGAATTTGCCACACTGCGTAAAATAAATATAATTTCAAACTTTGTTCATTATTCAATCAATCAAATAGTTATTTATTTATCATTGCATTTATACAATATAAAAAGTGTGAAAATAAGTATAAAATAATTTGCAATAATCTGTTCAGAAAGTCTTATATTTAATAAATACATTAATTTTTTTTTCAAATATAAGGTATAAATTTAAACTGGAATGTTTAGAATTATCAGTGTATTGAGGTTTCAGCTGGATATGTTTATACTTTCACACTATTTAATACTGCTTATAGTCGAAATATGATTTCTAGTGAAAATCATTTACAAGCTTCAAGAATGAAGAATAAAATTTTGGCCCCTGTGAGAATTCAAGGAGCTCCAGGCTACTAAAGATTTCTTCATGAACACACTGAAGACTAGACAGACAGTCATTCATCAGACAATAGACAGGCATTTCAACAATCAATTGGTTACGGTCAACTGCAGACTTGTGTGGAGGGTTGATGGCTTTGTATTTTCACTCCCAAACGCTCCTCTCATAGCACTCTCACTTCACTCAGAAAACTGTACTGTTTTTAGCCCTACACTGGTTCGTGCCATAGACTAAAAATGTTACTCCCTTCCGGGCCTTAATATAAAAAAATTTTACTGGACAGTTTTTGTAGTGAATTTCATGTAGAATCTATGGTCTTTGGCTGTGGGACACTGTATAAGATCAACCTCAAGGGGAAAGTGGTCTCATACGAATAATGGATACTGGTACACTCTGGTAGTAAATGGTGGAGCACTATGTGCGCCACCATTTGAATACATGCATTACATTCAACACTCGCAATCTTGCTGCTATCTTTGCCTCTGAATCATGTTTACAACATAAAAAATTATAGATAGTGATAATACAGGCTTCACAAAACAATTTGATACAGTAACCAGTTTGTCGAAACGTTTTATAGAAAGAATAATAATAATAATCAACAATATATAATAATAATAATAAAGAAGAAAGAACAATCGGGAATACAAAAAAGCAATCAAATTGATTTATAATACTTAACAATTGTTGTAAAATTTATTGCAATAGAAATTTGATCTAACATGAGCTTGATAGCACATTACATAATAAAAACACTAAATGAATTGAAAATAAATCGAATTTATGAATAGTAATCTTCTTTAATTATTATATTATCAACTATAAAATAACAACTATTTAAATTTTATCTGAACTACTCAACAAGTAGAAATATAATATTAAATTGAATGATAACAACTCGTACAAGCAATGAAATACAAACTTCTGACAACAAGAATATCCTTATCAGCCAATATAATAGTAGAATATTTCAATACTAATATATAACATATTTTCAAAATTTGAATGGAATGGAATCAGACAAGGTGACAAGTCCCAGTCAACAGTATTTTATACTTGTATTTGCTTATTGAAATTATTTTCGTTAGATGACTAGTGGTTCAAAATTATTTTTTGAGCAAATCAAAATATGGTAACAAACTTCAATAAATTTCACAATACATAGGCTACTGCTCGTGAGGGTTTAGAACCAGGGCAGAAAATATCATTCCAAGATAAAGTTGAAGCACACCCAATTAATACATTACTTTGATCTGCCAATTATTTTTTTTAAACAATAATTCACAGCAAAACTTATAATCTAACAATATACTGTTTTATGAATAAATCTTATATAAAACTAGGAAACATAAATTGATTGAAACCTTAATGATGTACTCACTCTCTTATAGCTTTCATATTGCAAAAATTGATTGCATTGAATTCATCTTCTAACATGCCAGAGTAAATTCAAAATAATAATAATTATTATAATAGGCTTTTCCGAAATAATTCATTTATAAAGCGGTGATTTTTAATAGTTTGAGATGAATTGTCCTAGTGCAGTGATTTCTATAGATTTGATGAAATAGTCGACAGGTCAAAACACTGTGACTGATTCAAATAGCAAAGTGGAACAGCATAATCATCACTATTAAATGTTAATAAAATTATTTAAAATAGGGAATCTCAGCAAATCAAAAAGACTAACACAAAAATACCAGCTATCATAGATGGCGAAAGTGACCATAAAATGATTACACAAGTGATATGAATTTTTATCAACAATACAAGATGAAACTTTGTCATTAAAATAATTAATACATTACATGGCAATATAATATTTTTATACAAATGAAATTTTATAATATATCCGAAGCTACAATATATTTAAAAAATGATAAAGGTATGAAATCATGATAATCATTAACAAATGTTGAAAAACATTTAAAGTAAATTTGTTTAGCTTTATTTTCTACCACAGCAAGGTTTTAAAAGTATAAAATACTTTCCTTCCCGTTATTCTACAGATGATGCAACATTGTTTGCAGTCATAGATTGAACTATGATTGAAATAATTCTAAATCATTGTATTGCCATTTCCAATAACTAGAAGTTTGGATAAATTATTATCGCACTTCCATGATTATGGAAAACTGCCACCAAAAGAAACTCACGTACAGTAATTGTAATAGTGATTTATCTAGCTCATAAATTCAAATTAATCTTATTATTCTAACTTCCCAATGATCCAGTTATGTCCGAGAATTTAAAACTACTTGAATGATTAAGTAATTATATTATACACTAAATTTAATAACAAGTATAGTCAACAATAGAATATTCTCAGTAACTCAGATTTGTTCAGATTTTTAGGCTCAAATATAAATAATATAATACGTGTAAATCCCAATTAGAAGATGAACTGGAATTCAATCATTTCTAATATACTTACAAAATTATATCTCATGAAAAAAAAAGGAATGTTGAGTCTAGAACCTGTGTCACACTGCACTTTTTAATTACTGGTTAGTCGCTACAAGTGGAATTTGGTCACAAATTTTACAGGCAGCTGCTATTGAAACATGTCATACTGGTACTCACTTTTTAGTAGGAGCTATTCTGTAGCTATCAATTTATGCTGAATTAAATTGAATAAATTCATGCCATAAATTCATTAATAGGTATTTTTCTGTCTTGAGTGCTATTTGGTTTGGTCAACTCGAAGTGATAAAAATCAATAGAAACTCGGAGCACTAGAGCCCTAAAACCCGTTGACAGACTCGCTATTTGCAAAATGCAAAAATATTCTTGAAGCTAGCGAAATTAGATTATCGCACTACTGTTGTAAGCAGCTATCAGTGGCGTGAAGTGAGCAATTGAAAAGAAAAAATAACAAATAAAGGGGATGTGAATCCCTCTCATGAAAAAATTATATTTCTATCATAAGAAATCATCACAACGACAATTAAATCCTAATTCAATTTACTTTTGCTTGTTTCTTTAATATATAAATATGAAATTGATAAAATTCTCCGAGTGAAAATATTTATTTATGTATTAAGAGCATACGACTTAGCACGCGACTTTATCACTTGAGTTACCACTTTATCACAGTTACCACGCGATGCGTAGTGGAGCATGGTAATTTCTGTTCGAATTACATACAAATTTTGCAGTATTGGGTTCCAATACAATAAACAGTTTTTTTAAATCGCTCATGTCCATTGCCGAATTCATTGTTGAGTTGAGATGTTGATAACCTTCAAATCTACCTTACACAAAAAATGTAGCCTACTGAGCATGCGCTGCGGTTAGCGAGTGTAAAGTAAACAGCTGGCGAGCCTAAAATAGATTCTCGCTGGCTCCTCACAAAACAGCTGTTTTATGATGAGTTTTCGGTTCGTAAGGAACTTTACGAGCAGTTTTAGAAAAATAAACATTGCGTACACAGCATACTCTATTGGAATGAATGCATCTTATTCGTTTCCTTCACTATTTATATTTTTCACATTGAACGCATGATTGCATTTATTCCAGATGAATATTTTCATCAGTTTAGCCTAAGTAGGCTATTCCAAAAAATATCATACAACAAAACTACAGATATATTATATAATTTCTACCACCTGTATATTATCAATTTCATCCACAGAAATATATTCTCAAATTGGGAATTTCTGAATAAATATTATTGAATTCTACTGTGTGAGGAAGATGCAAATAATTATACTTTCTGATGAATACAACACAAGCATCTTTCATCATGTTCAACTAGAAATTAAGTTCAAAATAAATTCCAAATAATAATGATTGTGGAAGTTTTGAATTTTTATTTTCATCAATATGATAGAGAGCCAGGCATTTCTCGTGTTGAATCAAATTAAATCTTGTAACCCTAGCAGTAACCAGAAAGTTTTCAATATCCGAAAAGATGACTCAGATTTTGTTCAGACTTGACGCAAATTAAAAACATTTGACACCAATAGCACTCGCTTGAATCTAGTCTATCCACTAGTTGAGCTTTACACGAACAAGTACCGTATACTTTTATTTTGGATATAAATTATTTACAAACATATAATTACAGTATATAACATTTCGAATAAAAATATATCTTTACAGACTACATGATCAAACATGTTCTCCTGAATTCACTGTCGTCGTATTCATCTATTAAATCTCTTGCATCAATAATCTTCATTTCCTTACCAGTAATACAAGGCATGTAATGGTCGGTACACAGACCTTTGCGTTCATAGAATAACAGGTAAGCTGAATTGGTATCTGGTGACTTGGTCTCCTGAAAAGATTCATCACATTAACTGCTTAACAACGAACTGTATATGTATCGGAATCTATAATATGGATCTGAATCCAAAACATAGTCTCTACAATTCATTCACAAGAAAACTGGTAAGACAAGAGAAAGAAATTTCACTCTAGTTTTGAGATTCTGTAGGGAAAAGGTTCTATTCAAGGTGACTGGATGTCCTACTGCATCATTATATTGAATAATCATTATATTAATATTAATTGATATGTAATGATATTTAGCAAAGTTCTAGACTCTAACCGGCTTTAGTCAGAAAATTGGTTCCCAAGTCAGGGCATTAACGTAGTCAAGGACTTTACTAGACTGGAGTTTAGAGATCATGTTAGATTCTAGAGTTTATAATTTTGCTTTCTGGATGATGACTTATAAGTCCAGGAATTGAATTAGATTCACGACTCTTTCCGAGCCAAGGATTTATCAAAAATCGTTAAGACCAGAACTTGAAACCGCGTTATTTTTAACCCTTGACGAGGGTAGGATTGAAAATTAAGTTCTGGACTTAACTGACCAAACACATCTCAGTTATTGTTTTTTAGTACAGAGTGTTCGGAAAGTCACTCTGCACTTGAATTAAGGAAATGAAATAAATTACTGTTAAGTTTATTCAATACATTTCTTTAGTTGCATCGTTTTCATTATATTATGGGTTATATTTTTTATTCCAATTCTCAAATTTCTTCCTAATAAAACATACCATCCAGTATTTATTTTAATAATCTTTTATTAATTTTTTCATCATAATAAACTGTGTTTTTGTTTTTCTTATTGATGATTGTAAATATTGTGAGTTTGAATACATAAAATTTGAATTAGAATTTATAAAATATGTTTGAAATGGCTTCCGTTCACATCAATATAGCACTTCACTCGTTTCTTTTCTTTTCAAACAACTAACGGAACTCAATAACAATAAATACTCGAATGTATTGACAGCCGTTATCGCGGTTTCCAATTCATCAATCGTATGTAGTTTGTTGCGATAAACATATTGTTTCGCCGCACCCCATCAATAGTAGAATGGGGAACTCAATAACCCGATAACGGCATACTGCTATTGAGTTGTGTAAGGTGTTTGAAAGCAAAAATAAACTAGTGCCAGCTGTATTGATGTGAACGGAAGCAATCTCCAACATATTTTATAACCCATATAATCAAAACGACGCAACAAAAGAAACGTACTGAAAAAACTTTCTAGTAATCTATTTCATTTACATAATTTAAGGTCACAGTGACTTTCCGAACACTCTGTAGATTAATAGCCTATTAGGTGTCAAAGAATACCTAAACTATTTTGATTAATCCATCTTAATTTATTTTATAGTGAGCAAGATTATCTTGGAATTAAGTTTTAACAAAATTATGTGTAAAAACTATACTTATTTTAGACATAACCTAGTTCTTCAAGAAAAATAGCATAAGGATTGCCTTGGAATTTTATCTTCCAATGTGAATATTATCAATGACATTGGTAACATGTTAATAATAGTCATATTTATAACAATAATACATTTTTATTCTAGTTTTAAAAAAATGTTTTCCAACTCAATAAATAAATAAATAAGCTTTATTGACATCCTTTACAGAACAAATGCCTCTCATACGAGGTAAATTTCCAACTCAATAGTCTATCAATATTTTTGACCCAAAATTACTGGCAAGGATTAATGATTAATTCAAAAAATCCAAGGGCTGGTTTCCGAGATCAGGATCTATAACCTAAGTTCTGGACTTACAGAGTCTTTCTGAGTCACAGATTTATCTTCTTAACTCCAGTATATACTGTATTAAGTTCTAGACCTATTTTGAGTCCAGGACTCGTGTTCAACGCAGTAAACATGAGGGAAATTCACAATATTTTGTTGTTATAACTTTGACAATGAGAGGCAGCTGATGAAAATCTGATTTGGAAATATGTTGCATTGCAATGCGCAAGCGCAGTAGTTGACGTCTTCGTTCTCTGTGTTTATTATAGAAATTGACAAAAACATTTCTAGTAATAATAAGATATTATTGCCATTTCAATGCAAAGCCTAATATTTTAACATGAATAAATAAACATTTCATTTTAGGTAATGCTATTATTAATCATTAATCCACGCCAGTTTTTGGATCAGAAATATTGATAGGCTATTGAATTGGAAAACGTATTTGTTAAAAGAAAAACTAGCTTAATAATTTATTATTGTTATGTTAAAAATGACATTAATAACATTCACATTGGAAGATAAAATTCCAAGGCAATCCTTATGTTATTTGTAATTATTATGTTGCATAAAATGTGTGATTTAAAAATCAATAACATGTTCAGACCCACGTAAAATATATATTTTTTTAAATAATTGATTACCTTGGTAGAGGAGTCATTGTAAATGTACCATTTCCCATTTGGATTTAGGGCATATGATATATAATGTCCATTTCCAAGCTGGCCATGATGTGACTGGAATAAAAAATACATTATTACACTTCAATAAATATACTTCAGTTGTACTTGTTTGCGAGGAGACTGTGACCACACATACAAAGCAACATCCACACGTGATTAAACAACTGCTGCATTCGCAGGTGAGAAAAATTTTCGTGTAGCCGTGCACTAAAATTGCTTGTTGCTTGCAGCTCAAGTATGCGAGCTCCTTACTAACTTATAAATAGAAGATAATAATGAAATAAATTTGCTATTACATTGATAAAAAATATTGAAATTTCTTTATGTATGATCAGGGAAATAGTAATCCATTAATACTTGCCAAAACAGCATAGAGCTTACAAGTAGGGAATGGGAGTTTAAGTTATAAAGAATTTCCACTAAGCAACAATGATACTAGACTTTATTAGTATTACAGTGACTCATCTGAACGACAAGGCTGACCAGACCATGAAGCATAAGTAGTGTACGAGGTCTATCACGAACAATGGGAATTAATTGCTTGAGTTTTGGCTACTAAGGGTATAACTACACTGAAAGCGGAGGGTGGCGCGGCGTTCTAGAGCGGAGCGTGGCGTGGCGTGGTCAGAGCGTTCATGATACACACAGGAAGCGTTTGAGCGTCAAGCGTCAAGGGCCTAGAAAATGGCGTTGTCTGAGTTTGCACGGACATTACTTTGTGAGAACAATTACTTAGAGTATTGGATTTTAGCTAAGCCTGCTAGGACAGAGTGGGTTAATGAAATTAACTTAGATCGTCGACTATTTGGTGAATATCACCATCTGTTTAATATTCTAAGAAAGCATGAGTCCCGATTTTTTTAGTACATGCGAATGTTAACTTCAACCTTTGATTATATTTTGACAAGAGTGAAGCCTGATTTGGAAAAACAAGTCACTAATTGGAGGAATCCAATATCTGCTATAGAAATAAACTTTCAACTTATAAATGAACTATGAAATAAAATATGAACCAAATTTCCCCCACAATATTTGAGTTTCTAGATGGTGAGAGAATTGATGAATTTTTAAAATTTCATAGAAATATGAATGAAATTGATTAGAAAAGCCTTAATTTTGATTTCAAAGTGCAATAAATGAATTTTCTTTTTGAATAATCAAATAATACATATCACAGGGGAATTTGGGCAAACATCAAATATACTAGTGTAGTAGATGATGGGAAAATGTAGTAGAATATTTGCATTATTACTTACTTTATACTATATCAATACTTGCATTATTATGTACAAGAGTAGACCACTAGTTTGTACATTAGTAGGGCACTCGCACTTTGATGCTCTGCTCGAAGACGCTTCAAGAACCAAACCAGCTTGTTCCAAATTTTGACGCCACGCTCCGCTCCGCTCTGCGAGTAGACGCTTCCAATGTGTTTTAGCTCATTTCTTAACATAATATTGTTCACGACGCTCCTCAAAGCCATGCCACGCTCCGCTCCGCTTTCAGTGTGGTTGTATCCTAAGACGTGTATCCTGATCCCTCCCCGCCTAATGACTGGTTAGAGGCCAATAAGTTGGAAACTGTCAATGCAAAAGCGTATTTCACAAGAGATGTCACAAAAATTTCCCGCCATTATGATTTTTTTTTGTATTGCGGATGATGCCCAAATAAAGATGCGTGGGTGATGGGAAGTGCGTGGGTGATATGATAAGATGTTTAAAAGTCTATGCCAACAGCGAGATCCGAACCCACGAACCAGGCAGTGCTAGCAGACTGAAGTTTATAAGTTCCAGACCACTGAACCAACCCGACCGGCTAATCAAATCAAATATTTTTATTGCGATTAACAAATACATGTATCGACAACGTCAATGTAACATAGAACCAAGCTGAAATATTACACATTGAAATTTGTGTACATGATAATATGAAATAATAAATTAGACAAATCGTACAGGTTACAGCTATCACCTCTGGTCGGCTGCGAGTTCAGTCAAAAGCAGTTATTCTGTCGAAGGATGTTGAGGAACTCCAACGCGGTAGGCTTAGATGTTGTAACATCAAAGTCCGCATTGAAATCACCTCCAGCTACAATGATATAACCCTTCCATTTAGATAGGTGAGTTAGAAGACTCTCAAGAGCGCTTAGAAATAAATATGGATCATAACCTGGCAAGTGATAAATACATATTATTATAATCTTGAATCTATCAACTATGGTAGGCTGATGCTTCAAGATTGAATTCAGAAATAAAGCTATCTATATTCAATGCTCTTGCTTCAATGCCATTTGCTAAAATAACAGTACCTCCTCTATTGTGGTTGGTTCTACAAAAGTAGAAGAACAATAAATAATACCCCTCAGGGTGAGAGTAGGCTATTTCATCATTACACAACCAATGCTCTGTCAGACATAGAAACAGAATAGGAGCCCCTGAACCACTTCTTAAATCAGAAACAAGAATTTCTAAAATAAGTGATTTTTTATTCAGCCACTGTACATTCAAGAACAAAAATCCAATACCTGTCTTCTCAAAGTCGGTGTTATTCAAGCCATTTACAGATTCCACCTGTATAGGTTACATCTATATTTACAGGTTCCACCTCACTTACAAATTAGACCTTGATGAGATGATAGTTCAAAAAATTACTAACATTACCTTGACTACAACTATCTACCAGCCTTAGAGTGTCTGGCCTAAAAAGAATTTGTAAAAGCCCCTAAATGAATGAATTGGTGCTCATCAGCTACCCTATTTACTACTTCCATTATTTTACTACAGACATATTCCTTTCCCCATGTGTTCAAATGTAAATCATTTGAGGTATAATGAAGTATTCTACCCATGTCACTAATATTAATATATTAAACATTTCTGAAATGTTTACATAGATTGAAAATTTCCTCATTAGCTTTCTTAATTTATTGATTGATAGCAGACCACTTTGAAAGGTCATGCCTGTGAGGCACTGAGAACACATTCATATTTTTTCGCCCCACTTGGATGTAATGAGCTGGTTTTCGTGCGTCTAATGGAGGCCGAAAATGATTGTTTTCTGACCAGGCCGGTAAAAGTTTTACGGCCCTAGGGCTGTAAAATAACCTTGAAGTCAGCTGATTCTGATTTGATGTGAACGTGTTTACAAAATGGTTTATGAAATTGAATCAGTTTATGCTTCTAGAATTGAATAAGTATTCTGCAATAAGATACTATCATTTTATTTGGATGAATAAAATACAGATAAGATATATATTATAAACTATTCAAATTCGATTTTCAGAGTAGGATAGAACTTCTAACCTAAACTTCCAAAGTCAACGACAACAATCATTGTTGACGTTGACATTCAGATTGGCCAAATTTCAAGTGTGCTAAGACACAGCTGATCAAAAAACTTTTTATTATTAATTTGTGTTTATTATTCAAGAATCAAAACATTTATAATATCATCTTATTATCATTTGGAAGAATAAAAAGTATAAACTCAACCTCTTACGTAATTGAACACAATCTTTTAGGTTATTTAGACAAATCAGAATAATAATAAAAAATACTTGGACAATTTCCTGATATTCAGATTACCTCAGATTTGCTAGAGCTATGACATTCCTGTTTTGCTTTCGGAAGTGCCTAATAAACAATTATTCTCATATGTATATTGTTTATTTTTCTGTGTGGCGAGCAATAACGTTCTCACCATGGGCAAAAATGTTTTTTCGCCACACTTGGATGTAATGAGCTGGTTTACGTGCGTCATATGGAGGCCGAAAGTGATTGTTTTCCGACCAGGCCAGTAAAACTTTACGGCCCTAGGGCTGTAAAATGACCTTGAATAACAGCTGATCGTGTCCGATCTCACAAAAATCATAGAGAGATAATCTCATAACGACTGTAATAATCTATATAATTATGTATCGTGAATCGCGGTATTATGTCTATAATATATTTTATAAATTACTGTTTCATAATTTAATATTATTTATTATTGTGTTTTTGATATCAAACAATAGAATACGATGATATCTCCATAGCCTCAACAATATAATGTTGGCTGCATTGTCCATTGTCAGAAAGGTACGTATCGCAAGTACGGTATTTAAAAGTGAAGAATCGAATTTGAAATCAAAGTACAATAATTGTATCAATATTTAAAAGTGAGGTAGAGTAATAATTGTTTCTTTTTTATTATCGAATTCCACTTCTTAATGCAATACAATCAACAATAATAATAAGAAAATACAGCAGAGATCTGAAGTTTAAGGTAAGCCTACTGGTGAAACTCAGCCTTGACTGAAAAATTCCTAGTAATTTTTTCGTAATTCATTATTAAAACTTTTAGATAATTTTTCTTCAATATTAAACCATATAGAGAAAACATTAGGCCCACTCAAGATTGAATCTTCGAATGTTTTCTCTATGATTTAAATATTTTCAGAGCAATATTTTGTTGTGAAAATGCCGGCAAACCGGCTTCAAATTTGCTGCTATACACTATTATATAGTAGCCTACATATGTTACCTGACAGGTAATTCAGAGTGAAAATTTTATTGTGAGAAAGATAATGATATTAATTTTAATATCATAAGTCATGAGCCAAAGTATGTTGTACGCTTTTTAGGAGTGAAGTAAACTTTTTTAGAAGTCCAGTTTACAGTGTACAGTATTAGGCCTACGTGTATGCTAAGTGTTATCAGTCAGGCCCCTATGTTGAACAATACGCAATGGCCGAGAGCGTAAAGGCGTAATACATCAAAACTCAAAGCTCAGTGAATAACAAACATGATCTAGGTTCGAATCTCGGTCAATGAGTTTTTTTTTGTCGATGAATTTCGACTTTTATTATCTATTTTTTATATTAGTTACCGTAATTTAAATTTCAATCAATTTTTTAGATATATTTTGAAACAAAACTGTGAAATATGCAATTATATTAATTTTTTCATCACATTATTTCAAAATAGTAATGAAAATTCTATTCATCCATCTATCCATGATATATTGCACCGGGCGCAATGCTCGCGCCTAATAAAAATATGGTCACTATTGTAAATTATTAATTAGTAATATTGAAATTAATTGACAGTAAAAGTTGTCATAACCAAGATTCAAACTATCAAAATAGGCTGTTTGAATTTTATTTATTTTTTAATTTCTTATATATTGGGAAGTTTTTTTTTGGTGTGGCGAAAAATAGCGTTCGCACCATGGGCAAAAATGCATTTCCGGCTCTCAATCTTTTCTAGTCCTCGGCCTACGGCCTCGGACTTAAAAACCGATTTCGAGCCGGAAATATCTCATTTTCGGCCCTAGGTGCGAAATATACTATTCCGGATCTCAATCTTTTCTAGTCCTCGGCCTAAGGCCTCGGACTTGAAAACCGATTTCGAGCCGGAAAAGTCTCATTTTTGGCCCTAGGTGTGAAATATACTATTCCAATTTTGCAGATCGTGCAGCTTGCTGTGGAGCTCCTTCCTCTCATTGCAGGCAATGTCGTTTCCACCATCCAAGAAGACGCTCACATCGTTGTTGCTCAGCTCACCCGACTCCTTTGCCACATCCATGAATTTGGCTCCCAGCTTGACCATGGCAGAGAACTGATGGTTTCTAGAATTGAAGTGCTTATATACGTCCCTATCCTGGCTGCTCGCAAAGAATCGCACATTTAAAGATCTTGAGCTAGTAGGCCTAGTCCTGGGATCAGTTCTCCTAGCCGGCAGCAAAGGCTGTGATTCTTTCTCCTCCAACACGGAGAATCTATTTTCAGTCTGTGTAAATGAGCTAAAAGCACTAGTTCTAGGTCTTGATGTATGTTTGGGCATGACAAACTCGGATTTCGAATATGGGGACTTGCAATCTTCTAACTTTTTTATCGAATTTTGACTGCAATTTTTCAATTTTATCTGTAGCAAGTTGAAAGTCACATTGAAAAATATTAATAATAGCTAATATAAATAATAGTTGATGATCTTTTCCGATGGAACAAACACATATCCTATATTGTAACAAAATTAAGAAAACTGGTATTTATATTTGTGGAACTTCGTCATAACTTGCCTGCACAAAAACTAAGAACAGTATATTATGCTTTGGTTGAATCTGTTGTTAGATATGGAATACTTATTTGGGGAGGTGCATATTACAATCATTTGGATTCACTCATAAAAGTTTTTTCTTTCTATTGATCAATACTATAGCCATCTAGTCTAAAGACTAATGAGCTAATTTTTTCTATCCTAAATTACTACTTGAAAAATTGAACAGTGAATTACTCATTAGGAACTCTTACTGCTATTGTTTAATTAATATGTACACTTATTGACTGCACTATAGAAGCTAGATTCACTCAATCACTGCTCTACTATTTCACTGGACACTACTTGAACAAGCACTACACTAGTTCAAACGGTTTCCTCCTCTGAAGCCCTGCACCAACCCTCCTTTGTCTAGCAGCTGGATCGCCTCGACGTTGTCATGTTGGTGCAGTCGCCCCTCGTGTCTCTCCGCATGCCTCTGGATCTCGGTGGACACCAGGTCGACGTGCAGGTCTCTATGAAAATCGCTGTTCCTGACATACCAAGGAGTATCCACAATGTTCCTTAGCACTTTGTTTTGAAAACGTTGTATGACATTGATGTTGCTGTCTTTGGTACACCCCCAAAGTTGTATACCATACGTCCATACTGGCTTTAAAATCTGTTTGTACAGAAGTACTTTGTTTCGGATTGAAAGGATGGAGTTTCTTCCGATCAGCCAATACAGCTTCTTATATTTGATTCCAAGCTCTTCTCTCTTCTTCTTGACATGGGCCTTCCAGCGAAGCTTTGCGTCCAAGGTCATACCTAGATACTTGGCATCATTAGCATATGGTACAACTTGGTTGTTGATAGTTATTGGTATGGGCAGGTCCTTCTTATTGTTAAAATTGATGTGAATCGACTTTGTTTCATTCAATTTCATTCTCCACTTTCTAGTCCAATCTTGAATTTTGTTGATGGATCTCTGTAGTTTCTCTGTTGCAATATGAATATTACTGTCTACTGATAATATGGATGTGTCGTCTGCAAATGTTGCTGTAGTATTCTCATCAAGGCTGGGAATATCGCTGGTATAGAGTAGATAAAGAACTGGTCCCAGAACACTGCCTTGAGGAACTCCTGCTTTAATTTCCTTCAAATCAGAATATGAACTTTCATGCCTGACCCTAAAGTATCTGTCAGTGAGATAGGATTGTAATATATCTGTATATTACATCTGTATATTCCTAATCTATTTAATGATACATTTGATCTTGATTGGCTGAGCATTTTCAATACTAATGATGTAAATCAAATGTCGAACATAATAAATGACAATATCCTCTTCCTTTATGAAAAACACGTCCCTCTTAAGACCCGCAGAGTAACCAGAGACCCAGCTCCATGGCTCACTGAGGAAATACGTCATTTGATGCGTGATCGTGATTATTGGTGTAAGAAGGCTAGGCAGTCTAAGATTCCTTATGATTTTAATCGTTACAAGCGCTTACGAAACTTGTGTAAGCAAATGATCAGGAACGCAAAGGCTGGCTTCTACCAAAATTTGATATCATCTAAGAGATCATCAACATCATCATTATGGCGAGTTCTGAGAGGGATTGGAGCCAGCAAAGAGAGGCAGCCACCGACCGTTGCTCACTCACTTGACGCTCTCAATGACTTTTTCACTGATATCCCTGTAGGTTTGGACCAAGCCCGTGCTTACTATAATTCCTTACCAGGAATCCAATCAAATGAAGACTTCTACTTTTCTGGAGTTACTGAGCAGGAGGTTTTTCTAGCTATTAGAAGAATTAAAAGTAATGCGGTTGGAGCTGATAGTATCCCTATCAATTTTTTGAAAATCCTTCTTCCCATGATTCTTCCTTTCCTAATCCATCTAATTAACACCTCACTAATGACTTCAGTTTTTCCTGAAGACTAGAAACGCTCTATTGTTATTCCTCTCAACAAAATTCCTAACCCTCTCACTCCCTCAGATTATAGGCCTATCAGCTTATTGCCTGTCCTGTCAAAGGTACTGGATATTATTGCTCACTCCCAAATGAGTCTGTACATTCATGACTCTGGTTTGATTAGCGATTTCCAGTCGGGGTTCCGTAGTGGTCACAGTACCACCTCGGCTCTGCTGAGAGTTGCTGATGATATCCGCGGGGCTATGGATGGTAGACAGTTAACTGTTCTAGTATTAATTGATTTTAGTAAGGCCTTTGATTCCATTTTTCACCCCACCCTCTTGTATAAACTTCGTAAATTGGGATTTTCAAACACCACTGTAGCATGGGTAAGGTCTTACTTGCAGGGTCGGTGTCAGAGTGTGAGAATGGAGGGTGTCTCTTCACAGTGGCGCAATGTAGATAGAGGAGTGCCTCAGGGGTCGGTCTTGGGTCCTCTACTGTTCAGCATATACATAAACGACGTGACTAGTTCTCTACTAACCACCAGATATCATCTACAGATATCATCTATCAGATATCATCTATATGCAGATGACCTGCAAATCTATAAACACTGTAATAAAAAAGATTTCAACACGACAGTAGATGAAATGAATTATGAATTAGTACGTTTACTTGATTGGGCAGGTAATAATGGGCTAAAGGTGAACGAGACAAAGTCAAAGGCAATCGTGGTTGGTTATTTGAGACTACTGAACACACTTGACTTGACAGATGGACCGTATATTACAATCAATGGCGTACAATTAGAGTACAGCTCAGACGTGAAAAACTTGGGGCTCACTATGACTAAGACCTTGGACTGGACAAACCATGTGACGTTGACATGCAATAGGGTGATTGCTGGGATCAAGACGTTGAAGAAGATTTCTGACATTATTCCTTTTTCAACAAAGGTTATGTTGGTGAAGACCTTGATTTTCCCGGTTTTCAACTATTGCGACATTGTAACTACTGACATGACTGTTCAACTACAACACAGGATGCAGCGTGCGCATAACTACTGTGTCCGCTTCATCTTCAACCTCAGACGTGACGACCATGTGACCGACTTTGACCGACTTGAACTCATGAAGCTACATGAATGTAGGTCATTTCATGCGGTTCTCTTTCTGCATAAAGTGTTAAAAACTCAGACACCCAAGTACATAGCTGAAGACTTTCACTTCTTGTGTGACATTGGTCGGGGTGGTACCCGGCATGGTTCCCATTTACTGGCTGTCCCAATTCATAGGACAGTCATGTTCAACAGGTCCTTTCTTGTGACGGCTTGTGGATTGTGGAACACATTGCCTGTTGAGCTGAGGCTAATTGAGGAACCTCGTCGGTTTGGCGCGGCTGTTTTCAGGTGGATCAGGGGTGGTGTGGGTGGCTGGACCTAGCAAATGGTTTATTGGTCAGTTTTTCTTTCTTTCTTCTTTTTCCCAAAACAATTCGATATTTATTATTTCTCTTTCTTCCTCTTCTTCTTCTTCTTCTTCTTCTCCTCCTCCTTCTTCTTTTTCTTCTTCTTTTTTTTCTACTTCTACTTCTTCTTTTGTTACATTGTATTATTTTTCAGTTTTTATTCTTTAATTTCTATTCATATCTCAATTATAATTTAGGTTTCGTTATTTTTTTTTCTCCATTGATTATTATTTTTGTATTTTAATAATATTTATTCACCTTGTTTGTAATATTGTATATATATTTTTTCTGAATTTGATTTGTTTAATCTAGTAATTATTTAGTGTTGTATTGGAGGGTTGAGTGTAAGAGAGGGCCGGCTGCGCCCTAACTCCGCCCTCCTAGGTAAAAATAAAGGCAGCTATTCTATTCTATTCTATATTGCTTTGGTGGCACTTTTTTGAGCTTGAAAATGAGACCTTCATGCCATACTTTATCAAAAGATTGCCCTATATCAAGGAAAGCTGCTGAACAAACTTTGTTCTCTTCTAAGCACTTCTCTATTACATTTATAATCAGATGCACTTGATCTATTGTTGAGTGTTTCGCTCTGAAGCCAAATTGGTGATTTGGAATTATGTGCTGTCTCTCAATTATTGGTTTTAGCCTACTAAGTAAAATCCTTTCAAACAACTTGGATAGAACCGGTAACAATGATATTGGCCTATATGATGATACTTCATGTGGCTCTTTACCTGGCTTCAGTAGCATTATAACCTCTGCTACTTTCCATATTCCTGGTACGAATTTTAGTCTGAAAGAAGCATTCAAAATGTTTGTTAATTTCAGTATTGCTTTCCTTGGTAGGTGTTTGAGGACTGAGCCGGTTATCATGTCAAATCCAGGGTTTTTTTGTTATTCAGATTTCTTATTTCTCTTTTCACTTCTTCTACTGTGACACGCATTATCTCTTGATTCGGCTGTAAGATATTCTCATCCACTTCTAAAGTTTTCTCTTCACCTGAGTTGATTGATTGGAAAACGTATACAAGATGATCCGCAAATGTCTGTGCCTTTTCATCACTACTCCTTGCCCATTGTCTGTCCTGCTTTCTGAGAGGAGATTATTGAATGGTTCGTTCTATTTTTTTAGCTGCCTTCCAGAGTGAGTAGTCCGTACTGGATTCTGCTGTCAAGTTTCTCAAGTAACTATCAATTGATTCATCCTTGATACATTGAATCTCTCTCCTTAGTTCTTGAGTTAGATTGTTCAAAACTCTTTTGTCCTGGGGGGAACGTGATTGCTGCCATCTCCTTCTAGCTCTTCGTTTTTCAACAATCAATTCTCTGATTTCCGCAGGGTAGTTATTTCCAGTGGTTCTTCTTCTGATTTGTGGGGTATTACACCATGCTGCCTGTTGGATATCAGTCACAAACTTCTCCGACTCCCGATCAATATGTTCTTCGTTCCTTAATGGTGAGTTCAATTCTATTCTTTCCTCCAGCATATGTTGGAAGCCATCCCAATCAGTGCGGCTATTTGCTAACGCAGGACAAGTTTTTTCCATCCGTAGAATTGAATCACTCAGAGTCATAATGATGGGTGAGTGGTCGGAATTAAGGTCGAAACTATCCTCTAAATGCAAATAATTAACTGATATATTTTTTACCAGGAAGAAATCTATGAGATCCGGGATTTTCCTCGTATCGGTGGGCCAGTAGGTTGGTTTACCAGTTGAAAGAGCTTCGCACCTCATCTCTTTCATTGCTTCGAAGAGCTGTCTTCCCTTGTGAGTTGTTAAACGCGATCCCCAATGCACGTGCTTTGCATTGAAATCACCACCAAGAATGAATTTTTCTCCTAACATATCAAGCAATGTCAAATACTCCTCTCTTCTGATGGAATATCTGGGAGGACAGTAAATAGCTGCAACAACGAAGTGATAATTTACTGCTTGAACTGCTACACCTATCAATTGAATTCTATCACTTTAATGTTTCACTTATTCATGATGTTGTAGATTGTCTCTGATAATGATGGCACTCCCACCCCTCGCGACATTGCTGAGATGTAAAGCATGATAGATCTTAAAGCCTTTGAATTTGATAAACGATTGATTTGTAAAGTGAGTTTCAGATATAAGACATATATCTATTTTTTCTATGTCTATAACTGCTTCTAACTCCTGTTGCCGTTGTAACAATCCATTCGCGTTCCATTCCATTATTTTTAGTGAATGAATCATTTGAATTTCAGTAGTCTACTCTGTTCTAACTTCTGAAATTTAGATTCTGGTGAGGTGATTATTTGCTCTTGTCTATCCAGTTTTGCCAAGATTAGCTGCAAAATATTATTGGTGCCTTCTTCTACTTCACTTTTTGGCTCTTCCAATTTCGATCTATCTTCTTTTGAGACAATCTGGGCGAAAGTCAATTTCTTAACTGCACTACCATTGTTTAGATTGTGAGCTTCTGTATTTTCCGTGATTTTTGGTGGGATATTTTGAATGATTTTCTTTCGTGAATCTGCAATGGTTTTTGTTTTAGTAGAATTCCTGATTTTTTTGCAATTCGATTGCAACAGTGCAACCTCGATAGCTGGCTGGATGTGCTTCACCGCAATGAATACATTTTGGTAGAGCATCGTTGGGTTTCAAACATTCCTTTGTTTGGTGTTTACCTGCACACTTAACACACTTAGGCTCCTTGTTACAATATTTTTGAGTGTTGCCGTATGCTTGGCAACGATTGCATTGCGGTATCGGATTGGCCTTCTTCAATGCTTCAACTTCCACTCTACAGCCAAGTATAATTTTCAATTCAAATACTGTTTTTATATCTTCTTCCGCGCTGAATGATACCATGAACATATCTAATGGTTCTCTTGTCTTCCACCTCAGCTTGTTCACAACTTCTAGAACTTTCAATCCTCGTACTTTCAAATCTTCCAGAATCATTTCTGTACTACAAGAGTGATGAAGCTTTTTAATCATCACTCTTATTGGTCTCGACTGTTCATCTTCATAGGAGTGCCAGTTGAGACCATCTTTAATCAATTCTCTGGTAATATTCCGATAAGTTTCTGAATCAACTACATTTACTTTAAATGTTTCTTTACTTAACAGTTTTATCCTAAATTTGTCAGCTGGTGACACTTTTTTCAAACTCGTAAGAAGTACATTCAGATTCTTAATACCATCCACAATGAATGGCGGTGGTGGCATTTCTTTCTTCTTCCTCTTCTCCACCTCACTGATTGGTTTTTCCACAGGAGTGATTTTATTATTAAAATTTTGTTGCTGATTTTTTGCAGACTCATTTTTGAATTCTGGCGATGGGGTGCTAAGCTTCCTCTTCTTGGTAGCCCGCTTAGTACGAGTTCTGATCCATTCAGTTTCTTTAGCCAATTCTTCTTCATTTGTCGAGTAGTTCTCGGCTGCTGAGAAGGTAGGCTGTGGGCTATGGATCTTCGTTTCTCCTTAGTGGCTTCCTTTTCTTCTTGCTCTGATGCAGGAAAACTTGGTGGCTTCACCAAGTCGGACATAGTGCGAATTCACTACCATACATTCCAAACAGCACTCGTAATCAACACTCACGCACACGGAAACGCGAACGGAGCTATATTACCGCCGAGAAAAGCAGGTCGCTTTGCTTGCATAAAATACCGCGGTTGACGACCAATACTCGATGCAATATTTTTGTTCCACTTTTAATCGCGAACAAACTGCTGACTCACTACATCTACACTACACTATTACTACTCCACTATACGTCCGTTCTCTACGAGTTCTAGCGCAATACTGACTCATAAAAGTACAAAAACTTACATTAAAAATTATCAACTACATACCCAGACTCTACCCAACCGGACTGCTATTTAAAGATTATAACGTTTTAAGCGTTCGGCAACTATACATATAAACAGTTCTTATCTTCATCAAAAGAAACCCTCATTTAACACGCAATGTAGACCATGCGCACAACACTAGATCTAGAGATAGGGAGTTGTATATTGCTAGAAGAAATACAACTTTTGTTCAGAAATGTGTACTATATATAGGCTGTAAAATTTTTAATTCATTATCAGTGAAATTAATGGAAATGAACAATATTCAAAGTTAAAAAAAAAGTATCAAACATATGTTAATAGGTATTGGAAATGAAAGTAGCGAACAACTATTGTATATTAACTAATATTGCACGTTATTTGAGCTCTTTTTAAACAATACTTCACACTATTCTTTTTTTCTCTCTTTTACTACGATAATTAGCTCTCTCTTATTAGTTTTAGCGCTATTTAAGGTATTCAATTGGTAGATACAGCCCACATAATTGTATTGTATAAAAATTGTATTTAAAATACTATAATTTAGAATTTAGACTAAATGCATCCCGACACCTAGACTATGTAGTGGGATGCTACACGATAGTTTAAGTAAATTAATCTAAGTATGTTAAGTATTTTTTCCATATTGTAAATGTTTTTTCCATCTTTAATAAATACCTCTGACATGGGCTACATGACAGAAAAAAATAGCATATCTCGAGCTAATATCCTCCTTAATCTGTTCTGAATTCTTCTTCAATAATTTTAATATGTATTTGAGATCATGAATCTCAGGATTGGTCTTCTCTTCATTGCATATTGAGTCATCAAGATAATTTTTCCTACTATTTTTTCTTGGAAAAGTTTTACATGAAGTGATTTGTTTTCTGCTGTCAATATTTTTTTTAAATCGCCGTTTACTTCAATAGAAGCATAATATATGTTAAGAAGAAGTAATTTCCGGTATTAAATCAATTACTGCATTCTCTGAGTACGTTTTTGAAATGATGTATTCCAGAACAGTATAAATTTTCAAAGAAACATCGATGACTTGTTCATCAATCAACCCTTTTTTTAGACTGCTGAGGTCTTTTCCATCTGCGTTTTCAATATAATTCGCCCCGTTCGTGTCATCATCATATGACTTGTGTCTTGAAATTTCACAATATTACCCCTCCAAGATGAAATGACAGTAAAGGGGGCAAAGGATTAAACACAGAACAATCTAGTTGACAGCTGTTATCTACTACGGATCGATCATAGTGATTGGAAAACTATGCTGAGATAAGTGAATTTATCGGTATGAAACCACTGTAAAGATGATAATGTTATCACCGTCACGCCGCTCTGTATTGATAAGGAAGTCCTACTCGGGGATGGGCTGCCGACCTAATACGGTAGAATTCAATCAAATCAAATCAAAATCAATTTATTTCCATGAAGAACAAAAAATACAAAATATTCATTTTTTACATTATACTTGGAATTTACACTGCAAGGTCTTGGGACCCGTGCGCAGTGTAAGAGTGTTGTATTTTCATTAAGTAAAATTACTAAGAAATTTTTTTAATCGTACTGTATTTGCTATGTTTTGATTTAAACTAGAAGAATATGAAAAACTGTAAAAAATAAAAGAGAAAAAGACAGAAAGAACTGATAGATAAAGAAAGAGAAAAAGACAGAAAGAACTGATAGACAAAGAAAGAGAAAAAGACAGAAAGAGCTGATAGATAAAGAAAGAAACTGAAAGTTTAAAAACTAATATAACTGATCGAAACGCCATTGTTAAAGATAAGTTAAGTTAAGAAATTTTCTGTTTAGAGAAATAATAATATTGAGATATAGTAGAAAAAAGGGAAAATATAGAAAGATATATAGAAAAAAGTGACATAATAGATTTATTTTTCATTCAAAATGTATTTTGATCCTCCATATTCAAGCATTCACTCAGAAAAGGCGATCTATAATATTAGATTCTTTGATCCATTTTTCCATTTTAACAATGAGCTTGTTATTGATGCTATTTGTTATAAAGTGATGAGGGATGAAATTTACCAATCTAGAACAAGTGAACATGAACTGTCTCCCACAAACACTCAAATTTACTCTGGAAGACTCAAAAGTCAGGCTAGACGGTCTAAGGTTATAAATTGATTGTCGTAAATTATACATATGTTTATTTTTGTTGATATTCAGTAATAAACTTTTAATGTATAGTTGTCTGACAGTTAAGACATTGAACTCTGCAAATAAGTTGCGAGTAGGATAACGTCTAGGCTTGCCTAATATTGTTTTTATTAAATGTTTCTGTATGGTGAATATCTTATTTAAATGACAACTCACTGCTCCACCCCATGCCAGTATACTATACTGTAATATGGACTGCGCATAGGCAAAGTAAATTATTCTTGTTAATCTGGAATTTTTAAGTTTATTAAGGTTAAAAAATTTATAAGTGAGGTATTTCATACGGTTGCACATGTTATTTATATGTATATCCCATTTTAAATGTGGGTCTAAAATAACACCAAGATATTTGGCTTTATCTACTTTTTTTAATTCTGGACACTGGCAAGGAGCTTGAGGAGTGTGATTACAGTTCAGCGAGTGGATCTTAATTGAATTCACATCATTTGGTTGGCCCCTTGCATCCGGAGAAAAGGTCATAAAAATACTTTTTGTAACATTAAGTGTTAATAAATGCTTGTTGAACCAAGATTTAACCATTTTCATTCCTTCCTCACTAGACTCAACCACATCCCTCCACTCATCACCCGTAAATGTCAATGTTGTGTCATCTGCAAATGAGACTGTAACACCATTTTTTATGTTCATTTTAAGTAAATCATTTACGTAGATCAAGAATAATATAGGGGACAATACCGTTCCCTGTGGTAGACCATATTCGGATAAAAAACTTTTGCTGGTTTCAAGATATTGACAGCGATCTCTAAGATAGCAATTGAATAGCTTTAAAGGAACATCTTTAATACCTATATTTTCCAATTTTTTTAGTAATATTTCATGTGGTATAGTATCGAAAGCCTTTGAGAGATCTAATAGAATGACTAATGTTTTTTTATTATTGTTAAAGTTATTTGATATAATATTGACTATAGTTGTTATAGCATCTTGGGTACTTTTGTTTTTTTGAAAGCCATACTGGTTTTTATGAATGATTTCGTATTTATTTAGGTAACTAACTAGTCTGATTTTTATAAGTTTTTCCAATATTTTTGATAAATTATTCAGTAGGCTTATAGGACGATAGTTTGTAGGATTGTTGGGATCGCCAGATTTGAATAGGGGTATTATATTTGCAATTTTGAATTTTTCAGGGAAAACGCCGTCAGCGAAGCATTTATTTACTATTTTGTTAAGTGGCTTAGCAATGTATGAGGCAATTATTTTCAAACATATATTGCTTATAGTGTCAATGCCCGCAGCAGAGCTATTTTTTAGTGTTTTAATGACCTTTATTATTTCATATTCATTTGTTGGAAAAAAGAAAAAAAAATGTGGTGATGATAGAGGAGCTGAAGTGGAATGTGTATTAAGGGTTGATGATGTGTCTTTGAGATTTTCATTTTTGAGTATTTCTGCAAAGGATTTTCCCACCTGAACAAAGTGATCATTGAGAGTTTTCGGATCAATTTTGGGCTTGGTTGATGATTTTTCATTATTCATAACTTCATTGATATACTTCCAATTTTTTTTACTATTACCCTTACATTCATCAATTCTTGTTTTATAATAATCATATTTGCAATCAGTTATTAATTTATTTAAAAGTTTTTTGTAGGCTGTATATTCTAATTTTAAATTGTAATTGAAAGGTTGCCTGCTTAGTTTTTTATGCATTTTATCACGTGTACGTATAGAAATTATTAGACCTTTGGTAATCCAAGGTTTTAAAGGTTTAAGTTTATGAGGTATAGTTTTATAAGTGCTGCTATTTTCTATATGTTGAGTGAGAGTGTTTGTAAAAACATCGACCAGCTCATCAATATTTGACTCAGAATTCAACATAGATTCCCAATTCTCATTTTCCAATTTTGATTTGAGTATATTATAATTTATTTTTTTAATAAGTTGTTCGCAATTTATTTTTTTAATACTATTGGTAACTCCGACTTGAAGATATGTGAAAAAATGATCCGTGATATTTGTTTTGAATATTAAACCAGTAACATCATCAGAATTGAAATGTTTATTTTAAAAAAATATATGATCAATACAAGATTCTGAATTATTATTTATTCTTGTTGATTTATTTATGTAGGATTTATATCCCATGGATGATAAAATGCTTAAGTATTCGTTTGCTATATTTGTATTACTATTCAGGTCAATATTCATATCTCCCAATATAATAACATTTTCATCAGTTTTGAAGTATTGCAAGCATTCGTCCAAGTTATTTAAAAATATATCAACAGACGATGCCGGAGAACGGTACAATGCGATAAGGATTATAACTTGCTTAGTGTTTGGTATTTCTATCTTGATGATAAGAGAGTTAGTTTCCTGAATGTCGTATTCAATCACATCAACCTTGAAATCATCTCTTACAAAAATACAAACGCCATCACATTTATTGAGCTTCCCTGGCCTGTTTATCATTTTGTATCCATTTAATTTATACTTGAAAGAATGATCTTGAGTTATCCAAGTTTCTGCAAGTACTATAATATGAAATTCAGTTAAGCAGTTCTGTACAACATAGATAAATTGATCAAAGTTTTTCACAAAACTACGAATATTCATTTGTAATATATTGAGAGAAGAATCCGATCTGTCTGGCCGATAATCAAAAATATTGTTTATCTCGATAGTGTCATAGCATTCCAATAACGTTTCTTCTTCAAAGTCATTTATAAGAACCATTAAATTATCAGGTTAATTAGGAAGAAAGAAAGAGAATGAAAAGAAAGAAAATTGAGAGAAAAAAGAAGAAAATTTTAAAAAAAGTAGAAAATAAAATAGGAATAATTTATAAATATAAGATGAATAGATTTGAAAGGAAAGGAGGATAAATCGACGCCTCCACTTTGCCCTAATAAAAGAAATTCTACAATCAATTAATTTTTCCATATATGTAAACTGTAGCACATGGCCTATTAATTATTAATGATATACGTTTTTGGGAAATACAGTAGAACGGACATCACAGAATCGAGAAAACAAATAGATAAATTAATAATAAAAACTTTTCTTGTCACAATTGTACTGAAATTCTTCTATAGTCTTTTAGATAAAGTAAATAATCGAAAGTTTGTAATTGAAAATTCAAGGTTGATCAATATATTTGTCTAGATCATCCCTGCAAAAGACTCTCTTCACACGTGACGTTGGAGTCTCCCTGATAAGAATCTTTCCCTCACGCACCCACACAAAAGCAAGTTTATTTTCATTTTTCAAGCCCCTGGCCAAACCAAAAAGATGCTTGAAGTGCGGAGATAAGTGTTCATTTACGTAGATGTTGCTTTCTTCCAATTTTGCACATATGTCCGTTGTCTTAAGGTTTCTCTTCTTCTTCGCTGCTTGCAACCAGTTCATTTTAAACTGCCTTGAAACAAACTTCACGATAATTGATGTAGATTTTTTTGCCGTTGGAACTCTATGTGTAGATGAGATGTGGTCTACGTTGAAATCGACGTTAATTGCCTTTGCCATTGTTTCTAGTAGGTGATATAGATTTTCATCTGTTGTTTGTGGAATCCCAATGATTTCTATGTTATCTCTTCTTGTGTATTGTTGTATGGAATGTAATTCTGTTTGTAATTGACAGACAGCTTGATTGAGGTTCTTGTTCTGAAATTCCAGTTCATCGCATCTCTTAGTTGTGGATTTATTTTCGTTTTCTAATTTATCTAGTTGGGACCTAGTCTCTTCAGTGGTAGCTTTGATTGCTTCAATCTGATCGGAAAGTTCCCCCATTTTATCCATAAATAACGATGTCAGTTCACTTCTTAGATCTGATATGGCACTTAGTATTTGATTAAAGCGAGTATCGATTTGACTGTTTTCTCCCTTATTTAAATTCACACAATCATCACACTTCCAATTGTTCCTAGTCTCCAGGTTCTTCTTCTTGAATTTATCCATGGTCTCCACTCTAGTGCACTGTACGTGGAAAGAAGACTTACAAGCACTGCACTTGATTGCGTCTTTATTTTGAAGTTCGTCCTTACACTTGAAACATTCAGCCATCGCAATAGACCAGTATAGAGAATTTATTCAACGACACGAGTACTTGTTGTTTCACACTATTTAAATAGGTATTTTGTAGAATAATGTTCACGAAAAATTACTGTTTGAATTTGCGGGCAAGAGTTGGCCGGCGCGATAAAACTATTTAGACAGAGCAGAGCATAACCGTAATCTGAAGATAATAGTACAGCACGTCCGTTCGCATTGGCGTTTCGACAACAACTGAATTAGGCTAGAGATTCCAGTACCCCATTACGCCGCTCTCTCCTGAGAGTCGAGCAGTTACAACTCAAGCTTGGATAGCCGTCGTCAAGGAAACGCGTAAACACTGATAACAGTAGCTAATGTCGAAGTAGTATCAAGGTCACAACGGCTGACGAAGACTCAAACAGGACTGTGCCGGTACGCAATATGGAGTTGAAAGTGTGATTAGATTATTGGATAGTTCAGTTTACAGCATTAAATGTGGTTTAAATTGTGAATACTACAATTTGAAAGTTCTTCACAGCTAACTCACCTCTTACATAAACACTGAAGCACTTACTTGAAAGAAAATACAACACTGGGAATTAGTTATCAAGTAAAATTCTGGAGCTTTGAATTCACTGTTTCTGATGCTTCATTAGAAACAAATAGCTAAATCATCAGATTTCATAAGTCATAGGGAGAATCTCCGGTTGAGGTTTATAATAAGGTATAGCCTGCATGTGGTAGTAAATTGTGCAGCGGGCAAAGAGTTAACTTTTTCCTGGTGATGTCTAGAAATTTTATAATTAGTTCTTCTTCTCTCATGTATATGCATTTATGTGTAATATTGTATTATGTACATTTTATTTTTATTTTTGCTCGTGTATGTATGTGTATGAGTACATTGTTTTTTTGGCAATAAATTAATTTGAATTTGAAAAAAGTAAGCTACACAATATGGAACTGAAGCAAGAAGACGGTCCCATACCTTTTCATCCTCCACCATCAAGTTCAAAAACACAATTGCGTTATCATTAATGTTCATTATCAAGGTAAAAGTATTTTGAGACTGACAAGAGATAATTTGAAAAATAGATAAATTCACCAATGAGAAAGAATCAACTATTGTTAGAGGTGAGACCCTAGCAAAATTGCAGAGAACGATTGAGAAGAGGAGGAGAGGAGTACTGCTGCTCAACAAAGCCATACCAGCACGGCCAACACCGCAACTGCTATAAATAGATCATTATGCACCTCCTCCCCACCTAGCACCTGTCTCTTCACCTTCCTGAAGCTGCACATGGATGGAAAAGGTGTTTCCAGCCACGAGGAGGTGAATGAGCACTTGGAAAATAGGGCGAAGGGGTTGGCGGAAGATTTTTTAAACATCTCTTCCGAAATACGCTATTGCGTCGACAATTCTCAACGTATTCACCTGTAAGCGGTATCATTAGACCAGAGAGAAATCTGGCTACAAGAAGATTGAAAAGCCAAAGCTCGAAAAATTAAATTTCTTCTGCCGTTACGGTAGACCCTCAGTACACTTATTTTACTCATTTTGGAGACCTGTCTAGTAGTACTTGGAGATTCAGTTGCATTTTTGGATTTTCAGTTTATTTTTGGTATTTCTCCATAATGAATAGAACTGAGGATAAATTGTCAAGCAATTACAAAACTATGATTTGTGAAATTCCTGCCACATCCTCAGTCAATAATAGCTGAGATATGGCAGGTTATGCCACGACACATGTTTCTGTAAACCAACACCAATTCAAATTTGTATAGAGGTTAACAACCTCCGTTTATATCAATTTATACTGACCAGAACTGCATAAAGTTTATAACTAAGATCGAATGGGTCTTGCTCATCAGTCAATCTATGCTGGTGAAAATCTTGAAGAGGTTCTAAAAGAGAAACAAAAAAAAAAACAGTTCGAAAAAGAAGCAATAACTCAGTTATTAATGTACGATGGTTGTGAAAAAATAAGGTTCCCACGTTTTTAAGGTGTAAGGAATTTTTTATTTAAATTGAAAATACATGATTGGAAAGCTTATTTTTTCACCAGTTTAAAATTCAAATTTTATTTATTCAAATTCACAATATTTAAAATCACAAGCAATTACATAACAAGAATTAGACAACAAGATTATCTCAGTAAGATAAATAAAATGAATGAAATTGGTTTGTTTTTCAGATTGATTTCTACACTGTTGCAGGTTTCATGCCTAGTGAGATCGGACTCCCGATTGAGTGATAAAATAAATACCGTTATGTTTTATCAGGAAGAAGTTTGTGAATTTGAAATAAAAAATAGTAATTGCTGAAAGTATACAATTCGTTTGCAAGTAGGAATGTATAATATATCACTTAAATTTATTTCCAATTCCTACAGAAATGGAGAGAAAAACAGAAGAAAGAAAGAAAAGATTAGCAACCAATCACTTTCACATTCACTCACATTACACACTTTCCAATAACAGCTCATCTTCCAAATGCATATTGCATACCACCAAAATTAAAACATCTAAGCTACGAAATCAAAACTAAGATCTCTAAATGGTCAGGCATAAGACCTCTAAGCCATCTAAGAATGTTTTTAAACAAGTTGATTCTGAATTCTCTTTATTTCAATTGAGATGTTATTAAAAAAATTAGTGCCAAGAAATACAAACGATTTCTGGAAACAAGTGGTATACGATTTGGGAAGTCTCAGTGAATCAGCTGTCACTCTCCTAGTTTGGTAACTAGGAACATCCCTGAACAACGCATGACCATAGTTTCCAAATATATAACATAATATACAGGACCTTGAACACATACATATATCTAAGAGGAAAACATCTAATACTCTGAAATGAAGGAAAAGAATGTTCATATCTAACCTTTTTTTTATAGCACGGACTATAAAAATTTGCTTATTAGCTGAATAAATATTGAACGGAGTTTTCAATAGAAGCTTAAGCGAGCAAATACAGCATATCTTGCGCCAGCACTCATTAATTGTAGACTTTGTTATCGTGGGCTGTGGGGATGATACATATTGGCCAAGAGCTAGTAGCGGGAGAGCGATGGGTCGTCTCTCGTTTTCCAGCGATAGGAACGCCTGCGGGAAGGCGGTTCCTAGTGAAGTAGTGATGCATGTTATGCATACCTGAAAAGGGCCAAGGGGGTAGTGGCGGCGACGTCTATAGCCGGAGAGGATGAGGTGGCAGAGGGTGTTTCCGGCTCTCAGCCGTCCTTGGATCCGGGGCCCTTCTGGAGGGATAGCCGGGGCAGCAGCCTCCAGGGAGTCCTCTTTACTGGGCTACGGATCGGGCTGCTTGGGACGCCGCTGTAGAAGTGTTCGAAATCGGCCTTCCAATAGGCTAGGTTGGCCTCTCCCTCCAGTTTCAGCAGATCCGGCCACGCTTCCCCGTTCAACCCCGGGTAGGCGGGGTCGAAGGCCGTCAGAACGTCGGCACCGGCTGGAGAGGGCCCACTAGCTACACCGCTCACCAGCAATCCGCGGTAGTTTCCCTTAGGTTCCGCTACACGGTCTTTAGGCCGTGATGCCCCTAAGTTAGGTACCCTTCCGCGATTTACCGGGAGCGCCTCACTAGGTACCACCTTTTCGAGCCGTTGGAGACGTTCCTTCAGCATCTTTCCCCGGAGCCTCTGGGTTCGGCGTCGCTGAACGGAGTGTAAGCTCCGGGCTCGCCCTGGCATATGGCGGATTAAGATGTGTTGCGCGCTGGAGGTGCGCATCATCAAGTAACGGGACTGTTAGTCGCCTAGGCTAGAGTTCTGCTTGAGCAGTGAGCGGTTGGCGATTCAAGTAAAGAAGTAAGGCGAAGGGTTATGCTAGCCAATAGATGCTATTACGCGCTATCAACTCTGATGAAAAAACGTACTCTCAGTAGAAAAACTAAGCTGCTGCTATACAGACAATCATCATGCCTGTCTTACTGTATGGTAGTGAAACATGGGCAACTACGGTGGCGGATGAAAGAATGCTGGGCGTCTTTGAAAGAAAGATCCTGAGAAGAGTGTTTGGAGGCATACAGGAAGCAGGAGTCTGGCGTAGGAGACATAATGACGAACTTTATAGGCTGTACCAGTATGCTGATATAGCCACTGTGATGCGAGTTCGCAGGCTGAGGTGGGCAGGACACCTGGTACGAGCTGCCTACCCCCCAAAGATGGCAATGGAAGGGAAAATATATGGCCGGCGAAGGAAAGGGCGACCCAGAACAAGATGGATAGACGTAGTGAATAAGTATGCAGCAGTAATTGGGGTGCGAAGATGGAAAAGTGCAGCGGTGGACAGAGATGCTTGGAGGCGGAAATTGAGGGAGGCTGTGAACGGCGCTGGGTTGTAATGCCAAATAAGAAGAAGAAGAATGAGCGGTTGGCGCGATCTGGTGGTTTCGAGCTGAAGCGAGGGTATCAACTTTTTGTCAGACTACAATGACAGATAGAGGTAATAACTAACTACTGAAGCCAATTAGAAGAAATTAAGCGGCCCTTTGTGCTGTACGTGGTCAAAGTCTAATTAAGTTATCCATTTATAAATTAATTGAATTTATTATCAATGGAGGAATATATTTTTTTATTGTAAAATAGAATATTAACATCAGCTCCATTATCAATCTTGAATTTATTTATTTACTCTTTCTTTCTTGTTTCATTCTTTCTCTTCTCCTTCTTTCTCTCTTTCCTTCACCCTTATTCCACTTATTCATCATCTTCTTTTATTAAATATTATATTATATAATTATATAATTTCTTTTGTAAGTTCCTAATGACTCATATTGAATTCGTATTAGCAGCTCTCACCTGCGCACAGGATTTTCCTTGCAGGTGGTTGTTTTTTGCTGAATTTTTTATTGAACATGAAATATGGTAAATTGTTCTATTCATAATTTACCCGGTAAAAAGTACCGCATCCCATGGGAAGAATTTTGACAGATTCTGTACCAGAAACTAGTTCCAGAACCAAATTCCAACCCCTCAGTTGAAGGTTGGTAAAGTGTGACAGTTCAAATTTGAAAAACTCTCATTGGTCGATTGAATTGTGGTCTGCTTGCTTCTCTGTGCATGCGCTGATAGCTTGTTTGTTAAGTTTGTTTACCATAGCATAGGATACATAACCAACAAAATGATGTTTGATAACCATTCGTTAAATGAATTTTTCTCTATAGAAAATTTGAGAGTAATGGAGTAAAAGAAATGCACACTTTTCTAGACGGTAAGTTTGAAGCAGTCTTTGTTTAACTACTCAGCTAGTAAACAACACATTTTGATGGAAATCAACTTCAAGTGTGCGCCAAAAGCTTGAACTAAAGATTTTAAAATGGCATTCCATGAGAACATTTTGCACCAGTCAAGTAATTGAACGATTTACCACTGGAACTAGAACAATTTACCACTTTTTCATGTTCCCAGACCGTGCCCATAAGAGAAATTGAGGAATTTACCTTGGATTTGACTAGATTCTTTGGAGCCGTTCTCTTTTTGATTGGTTTTGGTCTTTCTTTTGCATCTTCTGTAAAAACAACCAATCATCAACATAAAATATTTTTAACAATTTTTGAAAGTGGGTCAAAAACTAATATCACAACTGATAAGGAGATTGTGATATTGATTGATTTCAACAGTCAAAAATAGTTCAGTAATTGTATTAATTACTATATTAATACACACACACACACACACACATATATATATATTATTAATATATATCTCTAATACAGGTTGAAGTTCAACTGAACATTTAATTCTACTAAATTATCAAATCTAGAGTTTTCCAATAATTGTTTGAACATAAAACAATTATTCCTCAGAAATAAATTATATGTAGCCACTATCAATCTGGAAGCTGTATCTCGTGTCAAGATAGATACTATTCAAGATCAAACCATTCTTTCTAGTCATGAAATTGACCATTTTACGTGACTTCATAATCTAATGAGACGTTTTCAATGAAGTGAAATTATGAGACTGCTTCTCACATAAATATACCATGCAGAATTGTAATAAATTACACAACGAAGCTTACTAAATTAACGCTTGGCTTACTTACGACTGTTCTTTGTGTTTTAGTATTGTCTCTTTAGGAACTTCAGCCAAGTAAGGTGTTGGATCAAAATCAGAGAGCGGCATATTAACAACTTTTAATGATTTTATCCACCTGTTATTTACATACTGGAATCTCTTCAAGTGAATTATCTGTAATAAAAAAGATAGAAAAAGAAGTTAAGCAACACAATAAAAACAAATACGGTACGTACTACAGTAGGAAAGCACAGTCATGTTGGTGCTCCGGTTAGATGAGTGGCTGCTTGAGACCGATAGTTGTATGTACAAAGATTACTCCTCTCTGATTTGGAAACCACCTAAAGATATAGGTCCATTCACCTCCAATCATAAAGTAAATGATAAAGATTGCCCTACATACCAAAAAGCGATACAACAGTTCATTAATAAAACAGATTATGGTATTTAAAAACTTATTGAAAACGTTTAGAATTGAAAATAAAAATACTAAAGAGATCTCCATAAATCATAAACCTCAGACTATTGATCTAGCCCCAATTTTGAATAAAATAAATATCTTTAATACAACTGTTAAAACTCCCAAAACTAGATTAAATCTTGTGTATAACTTTAGTGAATGTGTTGATGTAATGATATGTTTTGTTAAATTGAGTGGGTCCATTCTTAAAACATCCAAAGGCTTTTCAGCTATATACAGAATGTTTCAGAAGTAGTGTCGAACATTTTAGGGTATTGTTCCTGGATGATAGGAGACTACAAATGTCGTATTTGAAGTGTCCAAAACTCAGCGATTATCCTTATAGCTGCCATTTTGTTTTTTTCACTTAGGTATTTTTATTTCAAGAACGAAATGTTGTTTTGATCTGAAATGTGGCATGAATATTTATGCTGAACTTTAAAAAATAAAATGAAAATTTATAGATATACATATTCAGAATGACGGCCATTTTAAATTTCTGGTGGCAAATTTCACGAGAACCGTTCACTTTACAGAGAATTTACAAGAGACAAAAAAATACCAAATTTTATCAAGATTACAAAAATACCTTATTATTATTAAGATTGACCAAAGAATAACAGAGAAATTAATTCTTTTCGTACTGCATGCATGACCACTTTTCACCATTCAAACATCAATATTAAATTTTTAATTCCAATTTTTCATCTTTGTATTTAAGATGAAGCTTTGAAACTCGGTATGGCTCCATATGGCCATACAGCTGATTTTACAATGTTTTTCAGTTGATCTTGCTTATCTTGTGTATTTATGCACTACAACACTAAAATGTTCGACACTACTTGTGAAACACCCTGTATAACAGTAGGTATCTTACTCAAGACGAATGGATACAGTTGAACAATTTGAACTGTGTTCATAGTGGATTGTGATAAAGAGGCTGTGATTAACTTCTATAGAATCCTCTAAACCATAAATAATTGGACTAAAACAAACCATCCCCTTGTTATTGGTGTATATTGGATCGATTAATTTCTTGACATACCTGCTACAAATCTAATGAGTAATGTATTGGAGGATGACAAGCTTAGATTTGTTTTTTCGTATCGTGGATACTGTAACATTAATTTTCTCAACATTCCTGACGTACCTAGTTGTTCAGATCGTTCACCGGAAACCCCATTAGGATTTTTCCAAGGCAACTCGAAACATGAAACTTATTTGAACGCCATGATTGACCTTGTTGTTGCTCCAATTTATTGCTCCGTGTTTTATTCAAATTTATAAGTATTAACTGTAAAGCTTGTTGGATTCAAGTGAATAGTAGAGTTCTAGTGTACTTACTGATGTCTTCCAACAGTCGCCAACTGTAAGTACTTATTGGTGTTCATGGGAGAAACTTGAATCTTTCATACGAATGTTGTGTTCTTTCGGCCATTCTTAATTGCCAGTAGTTACCTGTGATCACTACAAACTGTAAACAATTACCGAATCTCTGTGTCGTCCGAAGGCAATTGTAGGCCTACTATGGAGGTGATAACAGTTTCGTCGATACTAGTTGTGTTATCTATCTTCTCAGTTGGAACTGCTATCTCTAACTGTCAAATAGACCGGCACCCCACAGCTGTTGTCTGTTTATCGGTTCTCATAGCAACAGGATTTAGTTCTTCTCGTTGTGAGGCGGGAGTTTTTCAAAATTAGAAATCGTGCACTTAATAAATCCGGCCATATCCTTACTCAGGGGTTACCTTCTCCCTTGTCGTGTTGAATGCCCTCTTGACGCTTTCTTCTCTTCCTTCTTTTCAGTCTCCTATTTCCGAACAATAATCTGACACCTGATTTCATCTCAAAATGTCTGCGAGTAGAATAGGGCGGACACGAGCAGGGAGAAACAATCTGATTCGGGGAATGGAGGCAGATATTGATGATTTGAGGGAGGGACTTATCAACAGTGAAGTCGTAGATATATCTATTGATCTTCACGCCTCACTGATGAAAATTTGTCATAGACTCTCAAATGAAGCTGTTTTAGATCTTATTCCAATTACAACTGCACTTTTGAATAGTTATGACGCTTCACTAAAGGTGAATTCCGATTTAAGGACAATGTTGAATGACGCAAATCTTGAGAATAAGACTATAATGGAAAAGTTGCGAGTTGAAAGGGAGACAAGAACGGTGATACTTGAGGATTAATTTTCCAATGAAAAAAAGGCGGATAGCGAGATTTGTGCTCTGAAGATGTCTGTGAGGGATTTGAAGGATACTGTACAATCTCTGCAGTTGGAGATTTTTTCTAAGGATGAAATTATAAAGTTACTACAGGCAGATTCAAGAAGATTCTCATCGATGTTTGATGGCGATGACATTGACTTTAATGCACTCAATCACAACTCAATTCCTGCTGGTTCCTTCATGAAGCCTAGGAAAACATTCAAAAGAGTGTCACCTACTGATCCTCTCATTAATGAGGCCAGTGCAATCGAAATAAGCAATAGATTTTCGGTTCTCTCTACAGACACGTCTTCAAGAACTGCAAGTAAGACTACTTCTCACATGTATACGGTGAGGGCGGATGTTCATTGTCCTCCGAAACACCAGAAAAAACTTGAGACTAGGTCAAAGTGCTATGGGACATCATCGACTAATAAAAAGAAAAGGAGAGTTAAATTTCTTACCGACAGTCATGGAAAACAATTGAGTGCGACCTGCGTCGATTCAAGGAATCCTATGACACATTCGTGTATGCCAAGCCTGGTGCCAAGCTTAAGCATGTAATTGAGGATGGACTAGACTTTGTCAGGGATTTCTCTGAGGATGACTTCATTATAATATTAGCTGGTACCAATGACCTTCATGAGAATGAACCCTACCAGTTGACTCTTGCCCAGGGGATAAGTTCACTGCTCGCCTTAGATCTAAAGTCTCACATCGCAGTGTGTAGTATTCCATATCGGTGGGATATACCCACCCTTAATGAAAATATTTCTCATGCCAATGCGTATTTATACAGATTGTTGCGCGATTATGAAGGTGGACTTCAGTTGGACTACATCGATATGTGCACCTTTTTACAAAGATCTCATTACACGAGGCATGGTCTCCATTTTAATAGAACAGGTAAAATGCTGCTCTCAAAAATGTTTGCGAGTTTTGTGGAGCAGACTGTTATGTAGGGTGTTTCAACGGCTACTCCTACTAGGCCTGCATTGCAGTCAAATTACCCGTTAGTGCCAGACTCGCCTGTCATTGGACTTCTGGAATCCTGTCCAGTAACTCCTAATCCAGAGTTTTCTCCTGCTCTCCTGCATCCTTCAAGCGAGATAACACTGAGGAGTGTTCCTTTACGCAAATCTCGGAGCCAGGTAATTTAAACTAACAGCAAGTGACAACGAAAATGAAAGCACTGTTACAAGTGATTGGATTTTCTGCCGAAACTCTCAAGTTGATCATTTTCCAGTTCCTATCATTGATATGTCTAGAGGTAGGCGAATTAGGAAGCAGTTACCAGATTTCAGCTACTCAAACCTCGAATATGTACCGATCTCAGTTGCCAATGGTATTTGCACAGTGGAAACGATTCACAATGAAGAATTCACGATCTCATAGTTACGTACAGTTAATAAAAAATAAACTTGGACAACTCGAGATTTTTCTTCACTCAAAGTTTACACACATTTTGTGTATTAACGAACATTGGCTTACAGAGGAGGAGCTAACACTGTATGTCCATCAGAATTTGTTTTGGTAGTAATTATTGTAGAAAGTCTCGTACGCATGGGGGCTCGGCCATATTAATCAGGGAAAACTTGAGTTTTGATGTTATCGATGTGAAAAATATCAGTGCAGATTCTGTTTGTGAAGCATGTGCGGTGCATCTGACAAAACTGGATATGGTTATTCTTACTGTATATCGTACACCAGACTCTGATGTAAATAGTTTTATAAGCAGAGTAGAGGACATACTTTTAATAATCATGACAACTAATTTTAGATATCTTGTACTAACCACTGACTGTAACATGAACTTATTAGAGTCTGGTACATCAATTGTTCAGGATTTTCTATTGCTGATGGAATCTTTTGACCTGTATCCAACTGTAAATGAACCTACAAGGAACTCCTCATGCTTGGATAATATATTTATCAATTCTTTTTCTAATAAATTAGACTATACCTTGCTCGAGCAGAATTTATTATCAGATAATGCCGGTATATGGCTTACATTAAAGTTAGATCATAAGGAATTTAATAGTAAGAGGAGTAGGAAAATAGTAAAATCCAGATTGGTAACAGAAACAAGATCAAGGAATTGCAGTCCTAGTCTGTTGAATATTGACTGGTCTTTTCTATTCAGTAGGCCTATAAGTGATGTTAACCTGGCTTTTAATCAATTCTTGAAATATGTGTTGTCAGTTTTCAATGAGAAATGTACAATTGTTTCTAGATCAGTGAAGGCTGGTAAGTTTAAGAAAAATGGATGGTTTAATCAGGATCTTAGTAATATGAGAGCTGTATTGATATTATATTATAATAGATGGAAATCGACAAGTAGGGAGGAGGATAAGAAGAATTTTAAAAAATATAAGAAATTGTATGCCTCTGCAATAACAAAGGCAAAAATAGAGGTGAATGATGTGTTAATTGAGGACTCTAGAAACAAGTGTAGAGTGGCATGGAATATTGTCAAGAGTGAGCAGTGTAAGAGAACACCAAAGAAAATTTCTATTTTTGCAGAGGTTTTTAACAGTTATTTCATAAACTCAAGCATGCTGACAAGTAATGGGGAAGTTGATGGTGTACCCAGTCATCTTGAGCTACTTGAAAAGTTTGTATGGGAACGAAGTGAGCGGGAAGACAATTTTCATTTACGACAGATAGATTCTTCCACCGTTAGGACAATTGCTATGCAGTTGAGTTCATCACCGACTGCAGATGTGTATGATCTATCTAATTATGTTATCAAGCACATTATTGATGCAATACTGCTTCCTCTCACTCATTTAATAAACCTGATTTTTGTAACTGGGGTTTTCCCAGACGCTCTGAAATTGACAAAGATAATCCCTGTTTTTAAAAAGGGGGACCACAGTAAACCAGAGTGCTATAGACCCATTGCCATAGTTCCTATTGTAAGCAAAATCATTGAAATGTGTGTATTGATTCAGCTTTAGGAGTATTTTGCATGTAAGGGTTTATTGTATTGCCATCAATATGGGTTTAGACCAAAGCATTCCACAGTGATGGCGATTGAATTTGTAGTAAATGAAATACTGAAAGGCTTTGAAAAGAAATTAGTAACTGGTGCGAAATTGATAGATTTGAGCCGGGCTTTTGAGAGTATCCACCATGGAAAATTGTTGGATAAGTTAAACTTCTATGGTGTTAAAAATAAGGAACTTAAACTTATCCAATCATACCTAATTAATGGGAAACAGAAAGTTGTGGTCGCTGACACCTCGGAAAATTCTCAATATAAGGAAGTACTAACAGGTGTTCCTCAAGGCTCCGTACTTGGACCGTTCCTGTTTCTGGTTTTTATGAATGACCTTCAGTCCAATGTTAACACTTTACCTGTGCTCTATGCAGACGATACCACTCTGATTAATTCTAATGTGAGTAGGAGGGTTGTACGGAATATGCTGAACCAATCCTACGTTGATGCAAAGCAATGGTTCACCTCAAACGACTTGTGCATTAATGAGAGCAAGACAGAAGAAATATTCTTCTCACTCAATAATAATGTATTAGCAGATGTTGGTGTCACCTCTGTTAAGCTTTTGGATATGAACTTGGATTCAAAGCTTGATTGGCATGTGCATATCACTGAATTATGTAAGAGACTGGCTAGAGTTACATTCTTGCTCCGAAAATTAAAATTCTGCGTTAGCCATAAAGTTTTAAAAACCACTTATTTTGGATTGTTCCATTCTATTCTATCATATGGTGTTTACCTTTGGGGGAACTCAACCCCCTGATAGCATCAGGGCATTTTTGTGACAGAAAAAAGCGATAAGAATTATAAGTAACCTTGGTGTTAGGGATTCATGCAGAGAAGCTTTTAGACAGCTGAATATTATGACCTGCACTTTATATTATACCGGCACTTTTCATTTATCAAAATCTGTTACAGGTGAGACAAAAAATTTCCAGTTTTGATAACCAGTCAAATACCCACAATTTCAATACTAGGAATAGGGAGAATTTAACAGTGCCTCACGTTCGACTGAGGAAAACTTCCAAAAGCCATTATTTCCAGCAAATAAAACTATTCAACAGGCTGCCACTAGAAATTAGAGCGCTTTCAGTTGGTCGTTTGAGGATGTTAGTTAGCAAGTGGGTTACATCTAAGTCCTTCTATACAGCGCAAGAGTTTCTTGAAGGTGATATTGTTATTGATGTCTAGCAGAGTAGAGTTTGTATAAGTATTTTTCATGAAATAAGCATATTGTGATAATGTTACAGTGGTACTTGTGGTGCAGTGTTGTGTTTTAGTTAGTTTTGTGTTTTGCTTTTTTGTTTGACTGTATTCGGTTGATTCAGTTGTTGGTTGTATTGTCACTTGGTAATCTTTTGTTTGTATTGTGTTTTCCGCCAGTGATATGATTATGTTACTTTTATTGTACTGTTTGTATTTTGACTTTTGCCTATTACTGCACTGTATATGTTTATTGGCAATAAAAAATATCTTATATCTTCGTTGCATTATTCATAATACAGATATCGAAAATTCAAAAAAATACAAACTAAATTCTGTCAGCCATAACACAGTCTAACATAGCAGATTCAAGCAGAGAAATTTTAAATCTTTTGAATAAGGTAATGAATATATACGATAACATTTTGAAATGTTTTATTTTTAAAATGAGTTCGCTGTATGCAATGGGATTTTGTTAGGAGGAGGGAGGAAAGTATGTTCAGTTCCAGCATCATGAATCCAGATTTGATACTACGGAGAGATACATACTAGTGCTAAATGGCAAATTATCGGAGAACATAAATAAAATGAATCTCAAGGATTGTAAAGTACCTATAATCAAGTGGTATGATGGTGTACCTGGTTGTGGAAAATCCTACTTAATAGTATGTAAGCACAATCCTGGAAGAGACCTTGTTCTCAGTCAAACCAGAGCTGGCATTAGATCTATTCGTGAGGATGTGGTTAGGATGCATGGTGTTAGCAATGAGAGGAGCACTAGGTTGGATTATAGAACTGTGGGATCGTTTCTTATAAATTTGTCACCTGGACATACGGGACATATAATTAATATAATGACATTATATTAATCATATATTGATCAGGATGAACAGTATTTTGTCTTTGAACAATCTTTTGTCATCGATAGAAAGATTGTTTATTTTATTTGTTGTCAATATTAACGTTTTTTTCTCGATAAATCATGGTGCATTGTAATTTGGTGCTGAGAAAAAGTAATATAATGTAGTAATTCATTGTTTTAATATTTTCTTGCGTTTGAACTGATGTGACCTACGTTAAAGAAAGTGCAATTAGCACGTATTTGTGTAGTTGTCAATTTTGTTATTCGTATCCAGGGCGAGGTCGTTCATTGAGTGACAAGCGTTATTGCTACTTTTAAACGTTCATTGAGATTTCTCAACTGATCGAAATTCATAATGAAGCTGTTATAAATAAGTTTTATTTCTGATGGATGAATATTTATTCACACTTATTCGACTTAAAATTCTTTCTCAATAAAAATATAACTAGAGTTTAAGTTCCTTATATTCTGATGATTTATTGTATGATTGTGGTTTTGTTTCCATATGACTCATATATTGTTTTGATTTCAGACGTGACTCCAGAGTTTATGAATGTAATAATAATTAATGTTGTCTTTTATTATAGGTTTTTTATTCAAAGTAAATAACAAGAAACTAATCACGTCCAGTCAATCAATTATTTATTTTGTTATGATATCAATCAGAAATTAATTAAATTTCATTCAATTATTGTTAACGTTAATAATGGTCGAATTTCATTGTATGAACAGAAACTTGTCAAATAGTTTTCTACTTAATTCATGTACTATTGAACTTGATCTTTATTGATTTTTTTCAAGTCATTTTATCAAATTTGAAGTTTTTTAAATATTATGGTCGTTACTTGGCATTTCTTGTCTGATTTGAGCTTGAATATTTTCTTCTTTTTGAAATAATCTTATTAAATTTTTAGATTTTTTGTGGTCACTACTCAACATTATGCTTTTTATTTTTATTGAACTTTAGTATTTCCCTTTCTGAAGTTATTTTTATTGAATTTGAGATTTTGTTTAAAGTTAGCTGTAGAGTTTTATAATTGTGTAATGAAAAGTTCAGTAGATTTTGAAATTGGTTCATGAATTAGTTTATTATAATAGTGAAGGGGTTTATCCTTTCCTAAAATTTCCCTTGTATTAGATTTGAAATTTTTCTTATTTATTAATATTCCAATATTATTCCTATGAGTAGTAGTTCCCACATTACATCTTCTCGACTGCGGACTTCGCGGGAGTGCGTGGACTTCAGGACTTCGCGGGATTTCATGGACTCCATGACTCAAACACTCAAGGACTTCGTGGGATTTCACGGACTTCACGAGCTTGTTCGAGATGACTTCAGCTTCAGCGCAAGGCGACTTGTGAATTGTCACTACACTCTACGAGATCGATTTTCCTGAAGATCTGGAGGATATTATGCAAGCAGAGACGTTTGGCTGTTAACACAAGCAGGGCCATTTTTCATCACGTAGTATGCTGTACACTACTCAACAACGGAGAGGACATCGGGCGCTAATCAGAGCTTCCGTGTAACGAAGCACGAATTTCATCTTCTGTAGAAACCAGAATCGATAGGTATAAATACTGGGAGATTTTTTTTGCTGCTCAATTGCATTGCATGGCAGTTGGATGAATTGAGATCCAGTGACTACTGGACTACCGTATCAATTATAGTTGGACACACGCATACAATTCTACTATTTGCGAGCTGAGCTGCGGGAGATTTCTTCGACAGTTGAGAGATGGCTCGACTTCAACCGGAAATATGGATACCTTACGATTGTCATCTTATCTTTAGTACATGGTGGCTGGAGGCCTGAAGGAGCTGAAGCAACTATGATGGTCATAGACGGACATTGGCGGACGCATCTCAAGTTCCATCACATCGGAGGACGTCACATACAAGGACGTCTACTAGTAGCCTACATCGACGAGGACATCGGAGGATTATCTACATAATTGAGAACTACTTTACCCTATCGTTATTCCAGAACCACTAAAATTCGAATTATCGCGTCAATCAAGCGCACGTCAGTTTCCGAAGTATATTATTTTGTTTAATAATTTTTCTTTTTTTTTTTTTCCTCTCTTTTCCTTTTTTTATGTTCCCCTCTTAACTACAGACTCAGGGACGAGTCTTTAAGCGGGATGGGTGATGTGTCACCTGGTCATATGGGACATAATATATGAATCATATAATTATCTCATATTGATCAGGATTTTAGAGTTTTTAAATTAAAAGTTCAATGAACAGTATTTTGTCTTTGAACAATCTTTTGTCATCGACAGAAAGATTGTTTACTTTATTTGTTGTCAATATTAACGTTAGCTTCTCTCTGTTTTCAAGATTGTTTGAATGGCTTCCTTCCTTGGCGTTGGAGGAGCATAGTTCGGGAGTTAGACACTCGTAGCGCTCAGTGTAGTGAAGCTTGCAATGCAATCTCTCTCTTCCCCCACTTTACCACCAGACCACTTCCCCTCGAAAAAGAAGGTATTCGAAATAGTAAGTCTTTCATGAAAGAACTCACCCCCAATGAAAAAATCTATTCACAGTTGCAGGCTTCCGTAACTAATTGATTGTTGTAGACTGGCCTGAAAATGTTCTTGGCCCTTGAAGCCTCTTGAAGAGGCTAGCCACTTACTGTGAGAAGATCCACTTTCAACTGTCAGCAATCCTCATGAATAACATCAATGCTTCCCATTCAGTCAATGCTGACCGACTTGGGTACTCTAAAGGGTAGTTCACTTCCAACAGTCAGTATTGCTAGTGAATAGCACCAATGTTTCACCTTTAACTAATGCTGACACTGTCTCAGTGTAAAGCTGCTTGGTTGTGTGTCAGCGTACCTAATAGAAAACATCGAAGCTCGTCACGTTCAACTAATGCTGACATATTAGAGTGAATCTCACTATAGAGCAGCTTGGTTGAATGTCATCATACCTCGTGAATGATATCAATGCTCATTGTTTGGTAGGAAGTTTAGAAACACCCCCTGTGTTTTGTTCCGCAGACGTTCCAATAGGTACTCAATATGAATGTTCATACTGAAGCACACTGCCAATTTATGATGTCAGAATAGTGTGATATTCGTAGAAAGTCACTTGTTGCAAATCTTGATATTGACACTCAAAACTAAAACTGCTGCAACAGTCGTATGGGAATGCGTGAAATAGTCGAATTATACATGAAATGAGAGATAATTGAATGCTCTACAATCTCGTGATTAGCACATTCTTGTTTCATCAATTATTGTTGAAATGTTATAAGACTTGAAAGAGCGAAAATATGGAAGAGAAACTGGTTTTTGGAAAATGCATCACTGTAGAACATAAATATCTCGAAAAGTATAGGATTTATCGAAAACCTCTACCAAACAAAACTTGTAGGAAATTTATTAAGCTTCATTTTTATGTAGTTGATTATGTCAATAGAACACATTGTTTCCAAGATATTTGCATGTAGGTAATAAGTGGAAAAAAATGTAAAGGACAAAACTTGTTGGTAATTTTGTAAGCTTCAATTTTTCACGAAATACAAATGTTCCTAAGATGCATAGTTTCCGAGATATATTCGAAAAATGAAAAAAATTTACTCTAAACTAAATCTACTACAGGCAATTATTGACGCGCCCACCTTTTATCTGTCAAAACAGAAGTCACCCATACAATGCTCACCACAGTCAATGAATATAGAACAGTGTTCTGTGTTCAGTATTCATTCACAATCTGTTTATTGGACTGTGAGCTCACTGTCATTCTGCTACTGTTTTACGTTACTGTAATTACGGTGCAGAAAATGGTGTTCCAGATCACCTGATCTGGAACCTGATCCTGTTCCAAATCATAGCATTGGATTCAAAGCATAACGTCTCCCATGTTTACATAATCAATATCGGGGATCGAGCTTCGCTCTGGAGTACAAAAGCATAGAAATCTGGTGTGGCACACTCACACAACTTTCCTTGCCGTTATGAAAACTGATCAACTGACGCTAGTGTTCACGCGCATTTCAAGTCTACTATTCTAAGATCTGAGCCAGCTGGTGACAGGACAATAGCGCCGCAGACACACGAAGTCTGCTATATCTTCATAGTGAATGATTTAATAGAATCAACAGTTGCCAACAGTTTGCAATTGAATAATATTATATTCTCGAATTTCGAGCTTATTTTCAATTTTAGGTGAAAATGTTACGAAACATTAATTGTAGAGATTTTCATACTCAATCTTTTCCACTTGAAATTTTTTGTTTAAATTGTATATGAAGCCTGATAATTGGGAATCTAAAATCAAACTTTGCATAGATGGGGCGAAGCTCCTGAAACTTTTACAGATATGGGACTCATGACAGTTAATAGAACTTAATGACTTTTTTAGGTATGAATTTGATCAAAATCGCTGGAGCCGTTTTCGAGACCCTGTTTTTGACAAAATTTTCGCCATTTTAGCCGCCATCTTGAATCGCATTTGATCGAAATTATTCGTGTCGGATCTTTATAGTGTAAGGACCTCAAGTTCCAAATTTCAAGTCATTCCTTCAAATGGGAGATGAGATATCGTGTACACAGACGCACATACACTCATACACACACACACACACACACACACACACACACACACACACACACATACAGACCAATACCCAAAAACCAATTTTTTGGACTCAGGGGATCTTGAAACGTATAGAAATTTAGAAATTGGGGTACCTTAATTCCTTTCGGAAAGCAATACTTTCCTTACCTATGGTAATAGGGCAAGGAAAGTAAAATATTTATTACGAAAGAAGAAATTATAATAACATTTCAACATAAATGTTCAATTTACTCTATCAGTAAATTGAGATTAATTCCCAAAGGGAAGGCAAAAATTTCCCTCACAAAGGCCCAGTTGCACAAAAGCCGGTTAGATTTTAATCCTGATTAACTTCACGTGAACCAAATCAGAGAAGACCATTTCAAAAAGATGGATCTACTGAAATTAATCAGGATTGAAAATAACCCGGCTTTTTTTGCAACCGGCACTAAGTACCTGATTAAATTATTACTAAAGTTCAACAGCTGAGTCATAATTTTGACACAGTCCACCACACATGAACTCGCTCACTCACTTCCATCGCCAACAGACAACGAAATAATTATTATCAGCTGTTTTTCCAAGGATGATAATGGAAATAATTCTGTCTCTCTCCCACACAGGCACACGCATCTTCTGTTATCGAGAGACGACGAAATTATCATATGCTTTCCACGGATGAATTATCCTTTTAATGTCCTTCAGCAAGTTTTCCAAGGGATGAGACCTAGTTCAATCCAATCTTTATATTATAAACCTAATATGTTCTGAATTTCGTGAGAATCGTTAGAGCAGCTTTCGAGATCCGGTGAAATACAAACATAAAAAGATCTAAACATCCAAACATCTAAACATAAAAACAGAAGTTGCTCGTTTAATAGTAGGCTATAGGATAACACGGACTTTTCTTAAAACTTGGAGAAGCCCGTATACACCACAGCCTAATCTATAGCTCAAATAGACCTATCAGTACTATATAACCAATTTATACCCAATTTTCAATAATCCTTCAGAAAGAAGTTATTTTCCATACGATTTAAACAAGCTAAGTGTTGTTGTCCAAAGAAAGTTATTCCCAACATTATTTTGTTGAGAGCTTGGTTTTGAACTTATCAAGTGTTAAAAGTTCAAAGATAAAACATAGATCCTAATAAATAACTTGATTGGTGTTATAAATGATGAAAAAACGAATATCGTTCAAATACCAAAATTATTATATTGCCTGAGTTCTGAGTACAAGTTAAAAAAGCGCAAATTTGTATAGAACAATTCACACCGAGCTTACTCCAGTATTTCCTAATACCAGATTATCCTACTTTATGGAAATATGAAAATAATTGAAAATTGAAAAACTTCTGTTGAAAATAACATCAACAAACGTGATAATATAATACAATGATTTTAAATACAGAGCAAACTATACAAAAATAAATAAAGAAGCATAGATATGCCACAATTGAACCACAAATTTATATTATTTAGTGTACACACTACTCTGTTTCAGTTCTATTCACTGGGAGAATGCAAACATTTCCAACTACCAAAAATTTAGTGTTCACATTGAATTAACAAAAGTAATAGTATAATAGAACAGTATGACATTGACAACGTCTGGCACAGTGCAATCGGTCACAAAATCAGGAAGCAAACCTGGACGAAAGGAGTCCCCAAGGTCATTACTCCCGGCCACTCAGCCAGTCAAGTCTACCAAGGAGACAGCTACCGAAACTGCCCCACTCCTACCTCCCCGATACTTTACGCACGCACGGTGCTTGCGCACGAGCCCAAGTATAAACATTGGCTTGTTCAACCAATTAACGTTTCTAAACGGATACTTATAATGAGAAACAAAAAATTGCATTGGCTAGCGAGTTGAAACCCACGTATGCTAATATAAATAAAAAACTGAAAATTTCACTGTAAAAAACAATGAAATATCGATATTTTGTAAAAAAACAAAAAAACATGAATATTTTGTAATTAAGAGTAGACCACTTGAAAGAGCATATTTTGAAGATAATTGTCCTAAAGTTTCATTGCTGCGGTGATTATTGTTTGCATTTGCAGGAAGTACGAAAAATGCTCAAAATGTACACTTCAAGGTCACACATAGGCCACAATAAATTTTTTTGAATTTTTTCAATAGCATATATTCGGTTTTGACTCAATGAACTTTAAAGCTTCCAACAAAAAAAAGTTGAAATTTTTTTTGTTCATAACAAACGTGCGCTTGTGCGATAGGTAAAAATATGTACTTGAGATGGCTTTCATGTTTGGCATTGATTGAGTTTATATTAATAACCAAAATTTAGCTTTTGGAGCAGAGTTCGTTCGTTAGGACTGTGAGTAAAGTCCGGCTGTTCTGGTGAAAAGGATAGATTCTTCTCTTGTTTTATAATACAGTTTCCTGTCGCAGTTCGGGTAGTTTAAAGAAAATTGTATTATTGAATAAGAACCCATCTCAACCCATTTCACTATATCAGTTATTTTGATTTTCAACTAATAACTGACGTCGCGTTTCAACCAGTGAATGCCAAAGGGGGAAGCCATCTTCAAAAGGTAGGTGTTATCCTTTTTGAGTTTTTTTTTAATTTTCATAACCACAAAGAGATTGTATCTTTAGCAGCAAGCGAGTAGCTTCCCCATTAATTTCATTTTAATATTGTTTTCTTATAATAAAGTAATCTTGATTGTTTAAATGTAAATATATGATAAAGATTCATTATATTATATAGTAGATTGTTCACATTTTGTTTTATCTTTATAGCCACCAAAACATATTACATAATTGTTTTATAGTTTCTTTCCCCCCCCCCGTTACATAATTGGTGGAGGCGCCGTTAAAAGGTTAACAGGAGGCTTCTCCCCATCCTTACAAATTGTACGGGTGAAAAAACATATGACAGAGTTTTCATTGACGAAATCTTATAAATGCATGCTGGTTACATTGATTATATCGACATGCTGAATAGAGCATCTGAAATAATTGTAGTTGGCTATTCTCAACAGCTACCTTAAATCGAGAGAAGCTCGTTAGAAACCAAATGGCATGAGATCTCTAGTTTTTGTGAGCCTTATGCTTACCTCTCAACAACACGTAGATGTCCGGTAGATGAGTGTTATGCACTCTCCTCGCACTATAACATCATAGCTACTCTTAATAACAGTGACATCGATACTTCCAACTTATAGATTTGGTGAGCAACATTATATTATTTTCTCTAAGACTCTTTTCTTGACCTTCACCTAAGAGGAAAAGCGCAGAGCTGCGGAATCACTCAACTGGGGGAATCATTCATGGAAGGGATGGAAAATACATACCATTCATGAAGCGCAAGGCCTCTCCTCAAAAAATGTTGTTTTAATTGAAGTCGATCACAGGAATATTAACATTTACAATAGCATACAACATGCTATAGTTGCCCTTTCTCGCCACACCAACACTTTCAGATACATCGAAAAAGTTGCAATAGATAAACTCATTGATAACATTAAAAATATAAAGAAAACCGAACTCAAAAAGTGAAACAAGGAGAGATTGTGCAAACTTGATAATAAATTCGATCATGGCTGATATTGATGAAATTCTTCATTCTTTGGAAAATGAAAACAATACTCCTGCAATTGATAACTATGTTGATTATGTTCCTTCCATAAATGGTAAAAATTCTTAATTCATTAATATCCTCTCGATGAATATCCGCAGTATACATGCAAATTTTGATTAGTTCATTTGTTGTATAAACAGTTTCAAAACTGATATCGATGTAATTGTGCTGACTGGGACTTGGCTAACCGAAAATATGCCATTCATGTGGAGGATCCCGGGGTATTCTGAAGTGATTAAATCCTCCAAGCTAAACAAATGTGACGGGCTGTGCATTTATATTAAAAACAGTATCAATTTCATTGAGATTGATTTAGAAATCATCGATTCGAACTCACTTTGCTTAGACTTGAAAATAGGAAATAATAAAACGCTTAGAATTATAGGGATTGATAGATCACCTAGTAATCACAACACCGAGAATTTCGTCAACGGCCTAAATCAATTTCTTGATGACATACCTACTGGAATAAGTGTTTGCAAGGTTGGAGATATAAACATAAATATTCAGTCAACTAGTATTCAGGTTCAGGAATACATGCATATTTTGAACAGCAGAAGCTATAAATCTTATTATAAATGGTTGTACTAGAGTCTCAACGACATCTGAAACGTGTATAGATCACATATTTTTAAAGAACACAAATAATAACTTCAAATACATATTTGGAAATATATTCAAAACAACAATAACTGATAATTTTTCGGTACTAATACACTTGGGTAATGAACCGTATCCTACAAATTCTTTAGATAAGAATAACAATAATATAAGAATTTCATACAATTACAGATTACTTGTTGATAAGTTGAGAAGTGAAAACTGTAATGTTCTTTTTGAAAGTGATGATAATATGGATTCAGTTTGTGGATCGTGTAGCTGGTTTGATTAATTCAAGTAAAACTGAGAAGTGCATTCCTCGCTGAAATCATCCCTTAACGCCTTAGATTTCGGAAAGAATAATAAGAGCAATCATCGTAAGGGAAAGAATGCATAATACAATAAGGAAAGGTCATACAGATATTGATTCGATAAATGCTTACAAAACATATCAGGCTCATCAGTAGTGCAAAGGACAGTTATAATGAAACTAAAATAGAACAATCTAAGAGGAATAAGTCAAAGCTCTGGAGGTGTATTAATGATGCCATCGGAGAGAGGAAAGAAGACAGTACTAAAATTGGTGTTCATACCGCGAGGTTGAATGATTTTCTCACCAAGGTAGGGGAAAGACAGGCACAAAATTTGAAAAATGAGCTGATAAACTCTCCTAACCTTGATATTAATGATGACATCATTGAAACTCCCCTTACTGAATTCATTTTTCTTGCAACCTACTGTAATAGTGTGATATTGAGTGGGTATTATTGTAGTTGTTTGTGTGTATCTTATATTATTTTTCAGGTTTTTGAACTGAAATGAACTTTGATTTTACTGTTTGTTGAACCCTGCGTTTTTAGTGTGAGAATTGACTCTGTCTTGTTTGAATTTGCTAACTTGTTGCTTAGTTGTCGAAATTAAAGCAATTTTCGTGCATTTTTCAAATGCAGTTTCAATTTCTTGTCGAAAAAGCCACTGTATTTGAAAATTGTACGAGCATTGACCTTTTTGCAGCTTTAGCTTTTCCACTGGAAGTTATGCTCAACGCTCGTGGAGGGGGAATAATTTTCAGTGAAAAGGCCACAGTTGGAATTGAGACGTAACTGGGAAAACATGTAACGGTGTGGTCCTCTGAATGGGCCCATTTCCCATTCAGAGGGACAAATTGTTATGTTTTCAGTTATCAGTAATTTTTATCTAGTTGAATAGGAAACCAAATTTTATATAGTTAGTAGGAGTAGAATCAGGAAATTATTTGTGCATGTGAGTTCAAGTATAGTGAGTTTTATTAAAGCGTATGTGAGTGTTTCTGAAGAGTCCAAGTTTGAATATTGTTAAAATGGTGAGTGCCGAACTTTTGTTGTTTTTCTTATTAAGCTCATAATTTAATTTTATAGAATGACCGAGGTGACAATTAGATAATGATGATAATCTGTGCATTTGAATGAACGAATCAACTAAAAGCTCCCAACCAATAGAGGATTCAAATACCGGTAGATGAATTGATAGCAGTAAACTTTAGCAAATATTATAGAAGAGAAGAAACAATCCCCCTCCGTTTACATTGGTGGCCAGCGGTGGGATAGTCTGCAAGAATGACTATCGAACCACATGTACTCCTATATATTTCATATTTTGGAAGATTAACTAAATAGAGACAAATAAATATCTCCGGTTTCAGAAATGATGTCAGGTGTGGTGTAGGGTTTAAAAATACCTCCACCGGTTACATAATGGTGTCTTGTGTGTGGGGTTTATCTGCAAAAACGACAAATATTCAAATGCCAGATTAATGAGTAGTTTTGAGGATCGGTAAGAAGTATTGAGAAAACAGCCTGTTTCAAAAGGAATAATTTCGTAGCAACACGAGCAGGAACATGAAGTATAAAATTTTATTGTGATAACATAACCTTGTAAGTAGTGTAATACGTGAAATATGAGATGAAAAGTGTTAGTTTTATAGAATGAATTTTGAAATCAGAGAATTTATTGATTAAAATTATTTTGTAGTTGAAGATGAAAAATCAGTAATCCGTTGTTGAGCTTGAGAATATTGCTGCGTGAAATTCTATTCCAATATCTGGAACAATGGAAAAGAAATTTGTAATATGAGCTTTCCGGTGACTGCAAAAGCTGGCAACATTGCACCAGACTGATAGAAAATGTAGAACGCATTTTTTAATAGAGATAAATGAATTTTTGTTGAATTGAAAAACGTTGTAATGTAATTTTATGTTCAAATGTGATTACCGTAGTTCGTCAAGGAAAATGTTATGTGGTATTTTTTTTTTTAATCATGTTTTGTGAGAGAGAGTTCAAGGAGGTATGAAGTTGATTTTACATCCAGTTGTATTTTGAGAAAAAAATTTATGTGCGAGAGATTGAGATGATTAGATTTGATATGGAAGAATGATGAATGAATAGTATTATTTCCGCCCGTTTGAACTGAATACTCACTTTACGGCTGGATCGAGTAGGTTGTAATTTGAGATTTCGGTTTATTCTGGGCAGAAATTATTGGTAAATAAGGTAAAATTGATTAAGATGTGATTTTTTTTACTCAGCGGGCCTGAGATACTGAGGATAATACAGGCGGTGTTATCGAGTGATGACGACGATCTCAGCGGGACTGAGAGGTTTTGGAATCGGGAATTCCAAGGTGCGATTGAATTCGGGAAATTCAATGAAAGAGATAGCACAGTTAGGTGAACTGGTGTTATGAACATGGATCGGGCATTCATAGTTTAGCTGTTTAGAAGTTCTTGATTGTAGGCATTTTCGACTATGCTGGCTCTTAAGAGGGCGATAGGGAAATTGGCCATCAATAAGAAGTATTTCATTTCATGGTTTAGTTCTATTATTCGACTAAGCCAAGGCTGGGAATAGTTAACTGACCTGATAAAGAGTGAGAGAGTTGATTTGATGAGAGAGAGAATCTGTATATTGTGTATTAGAGATATAAAAGATCAACAAGTGTGAGTAAGAATGAGAGAGAAAGTAACGGTTAGAAAGAGAAGAAAATACTCCTTGGACTGTGCGATGAGAACAATGGAAATAAGAGTAAAACAGTAAATCGTGATTATAATATTTTTTGTCAAGACTCGAATGAAACGAGAGAAGGGGAAGAAGAACATGAGAAGGAATATCGAATAAACAGTGGTAGAGACAAACGGAAAATAGTTGAAAACGTAATAGATAATTGAATCAATAATTAGTTGGACGTTATGACTACAATATTGAAGGCTAATCTGAAAATGCAAGCTGGCAGGCTATTGTTCTGAAAGCGTAGTTAGAGAGATAGAATAATTGTAATTCATTTCGAAATTAATTGATACGAGATAATGAAATGACAGTTGATAATGACTTAGGAAATTATTTGAAGTTTTAGGAAATATATTATGCGTTCAAATAATTTTAAAGGGCCCGGTCATTTCTATTTTGAGCTACAGTGTTAGTAAATTTTTCTGGGTCTGGCACACCCAACTCTCAAGTTAGTAAGTTGTGAGTTTTGATGAAATGTTGAGTGATAACAGTTGAAAAGGTTAGTTCCTGTTGGAAGAAACAGTGATTTGTCTTCTGGGATATCACGGCCTGTCTACAAGAGACTACTGTGTGCAAGAGTGATGGGGCCATTCCATCTATGCCCCACTCCCGATGACATCATTGCTACTGCTGATGTGATGTCCACTGTTCCGGGAGGATGCTGACTTCCTGATGTCGCTGAGGCCAGCGAACAGCTGACTGGCTTCCGACTGCCAGAACTGACCTACAGCTGTATTGCAGTTTGCGCTGATGTCAACCACCTACCACGGGCTGAGATGTCTGGGTACTACCGTCGGGTGCATGGGTGCATCTCTTCGACCACCCCCATCCATATCAAAGGGCTGTTCCAGGTCCCAGCTCCAGGCTTGATGTCGACCAGATAATAGTGTCAAGTGTTAGTGTGAAAGCAAATTAAGAGTGAATGAAATTTTGGTGAAATCGTCTTTTTTAGGGGAGGGGGTAATGTAATAGTGTGATATTGAGTGGGTATTATTGTAGTTGTTTGTATGTATCTTATATTATTTTTCAGGTTTTTGAACTGAAATGAACTTTGATTTTACTGTTTGTTGAACCCTGCGTTTTTAGTGTGAGAATTGACTCTGTCTTGTTTGAATTTGCTAACTTGTTGCTTAGTTGTCGAAATTAAAGCAATTTTCGTGCATTTTTCAAATGCAGTTTCAATTTCTTGTCAAAAAAGCCACTGTATTTGAAAATTGTACGAGCATTGACCTTTTTGCAGCTTTGGCTTTTCCGCTGGAAGTTATGCTCAACGCTCGTGGAGGGGGAATAATTTTCAGTGAAAAGGCCACAGTTGGAATTGAGACGTAACTGGGAAAACATGTAACGGTGTGCGAGCCTCGGTCCTCTGAATGGGCCCATTTCCCATTCAGAGGGACAAATTGTTATGTTTTCAGTTATCAGTAATTTTTATCTAGTTGAATAGGAAACCAAATTTTATAGAGTTAGTAGGAGTAGAATCAGGAAATTATTTGTGCGTGTGAGTTCAAGTATAGTGAGTTTTATTAAAGCGTATGTGAGTGTTTCTGAAGAGTCCAAGTTTGAATATTGTTAAAATGGTGAGTGCCGAACTTTTGCTGTTTTTCTTATTAAGCTCATAATTTAATTTCATAGAATGACCGAGGCCCAAATTTAAATGCAGCAAGTTAGCAGGTTCCCAAAATGTACAGATTAAAAATTAAGAATGTCTTCTTGACCTGAATCGATTGCTGAATAACTTTGTTCTGTTTGAAAATTTGACATGTTACCTGACTTTTATTAATTCGTTCTACCTATTTAGGGTTCAATAAACCTGAAGTTGTATTTTATTAGTATTTTTCATTGAAGTTCCTGTCTCGTAGTTGCTAGTTGCTAAAATAGGTGACAATTAGATAATGATGATAATCTGTGCATTTGAATGAACGAATCCACTAAAAGCTCCCAACCAATAGAGGATTCAAATACCGGTAGATGAATTGATAGCAGTAGACTTTAGCAAATATTATAGAAGAGAAGAAGCAATCCCCCTCCGTTTACACTACAAATTCTGATGAAGTTGAAGCAACTATAAAAGAGCTGAAGAACAACTGCTCTCCTGGAATGGATAATCTCAATAGCACAGTACTCAAACTCACTGGTCACACTATTTAGCAACCCCTAGCAATAATTTTCAATAAATGTTTTGAGCAAGGATAGTTCCCCAAACATTTCAAAAAAGCCAAAATAAAACCACTCTTCAAACAAGGAGATCGCTCTAACCCAAGCAATTATAGTCCAATCAGTCTTATAAGTAGCCTGGCAAAAATTATGGAGAAAGTCATTAAGAAGAGATTGGTCTTGTTTCTAAACAAATACAAAATAATAAATAGGAACCAATTCGGTTTTCAGACTGAGAAAAGTACTGAAGATGCATTGACTGATTTTACTAATACTACCCTTTCCCATAACCTCAATACCAATTATATGACCATTGCTGTTTTCTTAGATATTAAAAAAACTTAAAAATATGGTTTCAGGGGAATATTAATTTTAGAACTAATGGAAAGCTTCTTGAGAGACAGAACTAAGACCTTAACTATTGATGGTTGTCCTGATACCTCTGAGATGACATCCTATGGCTTGCCACAAGGCACAATGTTGTCTCCATTATTGTTTATTATATATGTGAATGATCTACTGAGCCTGAAGCTGAAAAATTCCAAAACTATATTGTTTGCAGATGACACTGCCGCTATTTTCTGAGGAAAATTAATCATGAACTGAGGTACATGAAATTGCTGAACGAAATTGTTTGCTTATAAAAATTGGCTGGACAGAAATACATTGAGCTTGAATATTGATAAAACCCATTACATCACTTTCGCATTAAACGGATCTGGTAAACCTGAAGAAAATTAAAATTTGAAACTCCACATAAACTGCAATCAGAACTCAATCAACTGTACATGTCCTGATATAAAAGAAGTCAATAGCACTAAATATCTAGGTGTTCTCATCGATGGACATTTGAAATGGGACATCCACATAAAATTTATGAAAATTCATTTAAAGAATAAGATACCTTTCCTTCAAATTCTATGAAGCGAAAAAAATTCTGAGTCAAAGTCAGCTAAAAATGGTATACTTTGCTCTGGTTCAATCTTTAATTCAATATGGGATAACCGTGTGGGGGGGGGGCTGTTATAACTCACATTTGGAAGAGCTTTTCCTATGTAAAAAATTGATCATCAAAACTATTCTAAATAAACCTAGACTTTTCCCAATCAGTTTGACTTTTCAAGAATTCGATGTTCTCACAATTAGATAATTATATATTCTGAGTGTAGTAAAATTCATTATTGAGCATAAAACTGATTTCCCTCCTACAAATAACGCTGCCAACAGCCTATACAACCTAAGACCTACAAAAAATAAATAATATTTAATTTACAATACAAACATAGAAACCACCAGAAGACAACTTATATACATAAGCAGTAAAATCATTCATACAATCCCCGAACAGTAGGCTATATTGAATGTGCGAAAATAACTAAAAAACTAAAACAGGATATTAACACCTCGATCAAATGCAATTACTTCTTCTATCTATGAGATGTTTCACAAAGTGTACTTTTCTGACTTGTGTGTTTGCTTATTCTGCAATCCTTTGAAATTCATCTAGTCCTTCAAATTTTTTTTTCAACACCTCGTCCTATCGGCTTCTTTTTCCATCCTTTCCCTTATTATTCTTCCCCCATCCCATCCTCTCATATCTACCGTCTATTTACGTTATCTTTTTCATCTTCTCAAGGATTGAAGGTTTTCCTAGTACATGGATATCCATAGTTGGAAAAACCCTTCAATCTTCCACCCTTTTTTGCACCACTTTCTTTTTATTTTTCTATAATGTGTATTGTTGTTGTTTGCATGTATTATTTTCGTTAATCTCTGTATCAAACTTGTATGTGTATGTGTAAAAATAAATTGAATATAATTGAATTCATTATATAATTAATCATATTTATTACTATTATTCAATTATTATAATTTATAATTTTATATGTTGGCAATTATTTACTCCTAATAAGAATACAAATACAATAAAATATCAAGAATGCCCTGCTCAGATGCATATAAAAATGAATAAATTACAAGCGCACAGAATAGAACTAAATATGGTACTCATCTTTGTGGGAAATTCCACAAAAATTGTATTATTATTATTATTATTATTATTATTATCTGTGAATGTTCTCGTTATTTTCTTGCTAATTTAAATTTATATACTTTGATTTGGAGAGCATAGGAGCTGCTTTCTCAATATATCAAAACTCCAAATCTTAATAAGTCTGAATTTTTACAACAAATATATCAACGAGAAATAAGAAATTTTCCTCATTTTATATACATTTGTTTTAGACAGTTTATGATATAATAGTTATCATCAGATCACTAAAATTCAACTATTTTGTATATCATGTATCATCTGTAAACGAGAAATAGCCCAGTCAATGAAGGTTCAAAAAAGCAGTTTCGATCCGAAAATTAAATAAAAGCTGAATTTCCCACCATCGATAGAGCCCTCCCAGAGGGTCATTCTCCCAAAAGTCCCAAGAAATCACCTTGGAGCTTTCCCCCCCAACCCCCTAAAACATGAAAAATTCAGTAATCACGGGAAATCAATTATCTCTGTAACCATTGATCGGAAACAGTTCTGTTTGGACTACAATATTAGTTATATTCATTTTTTCAATAAAATAAACAGTTTTCTTGATAAAATAATATATATGTAAAAATTTAGGGGGTTTCCGATTTGATTTTTTTGGTTTCTCCGATTAACTTCGAAGCCAGTGATTTTAAAGAAAAATGGGACAAATAATTAATGTAGCCACTTTCCTTGCGCACTGACTCTCTTCACCATAGTAAACAGTAAAATAGTACTGCTTTCTAAGTTGCATCTTATTTACACTATGGCGCTCGAAACAATCAATTTTGTCTATTGTTTTGACTTGTGCTGAAACTGAATTTACACTTTTTAGTTCTCTTAATTCTGAATATGTATTAAAATGTTTGAGACTCAACCAAGTTCATTACAGCAATGTATTCAGCTTTCATTGCCAGTTCAAGAAATCAAATTTTTTCTACGTGTATTAATAATTATAATGCCACTATTACAATACGGTCATCATATTGCTGTCTATGTTTTGAATGAAATGTGATAATTAACTCATCATCTTGTTGTTGTATATGTGCTTAATCATGCGTTCTATGACAGACAAATATATTGTTTGCAACCGATAAAATATTCATACTATTACATAATATAATTAATATTTATATATATGTGTATGATCATAATTCTCTGCTATAATTTGTCATAGGTTATGAATATCAAAAACTGAGTTGAATCATATATTACAATAGTCTTAACAGTGGCAATTTCCTTAAAAATCATAGCGTGCAGTGTTTGCTGTTTCCCACTGTTAATATTCTCCATCCAGGTTGATAATATACCTACAGTTGAGGCAAATATATTTATATATGACGGCTGAGGCATCAAAAAATCATAAATTGTGCTTGTTGAGTTCAAACTTTCTATGATTTTCTCTGTAAAGTAGCTCATCTTCCGTTCTTACTAGTTGTGAATCTACATATCTAAACAGTCCAATATGAAAATTCAGTAGATTCTAAAGATGAAAGCCATGCAAACATACAAATTAAGGAAGAGTAAGCATGCATAAAAAGTAGGAAAATCATGAAAGTGTTTTTACATTCTACTCTCGTAATCACAAGTTGATCAAGTAGGATAGAAAATATTGAATATTTAATATTGAAAACCAGATGTACGGTCCATTAGAGATGGAAAATTCGTAAATAATCATGAACAAAGTACAAAGTATTCTACCGTATAAGATGAATTGACAGATGATTCATCATCTTCTATTCTTCTATAACACATCGATTCTTCAACTCCACTCGCATCTTGTCATTCATTACAAAAGGGCCTCAATGAGAACTTTATAAATCGAAGTAAAGCATGAGCAGAATCATACTGGATTTACAAGGTTGGCAGAAGCTTTTCTTGATGTCGATTAATGGTGATTGATATTGATTTTGATTCGGGCACCAAAAGAATAGATCAATTTCTATTTATATATTGAAGCATTCAAATTAAATTCATTGAAGTATTGAACATTATTTCTTATGACTTGGCATTCACAGATTATGTTGGGTGAAGTTATTTGAAAAATGTACAGATTATCAATTGTATACCATTCTAGTTCATTGTGATCGTTGAAGGGTTGAAGTGAGTTCGTTCAAGTGAATTCTAGTAGAAGTATTTTGTGGTTATAATGGGCTCTTCTTTATTTTCTATCGATGTTTTGCTCCAGTGGAGAACATTGAAAATGTTGGTTTTACATTTTATAAGCTTTAAAGGTACGGTAATATGAATTTGATAAGTCCGTATTAAATTAATCGATGCTGTTTCTCATTGTATCGCTTTGTATCAATGTTACATGCACTGTTTGCAATTCATCACTATTCTCTTTCAAGAATTAGTTTATGAATTTCATGATCTGAAAATTCAAATTTAAATGCTATTTGGATGACGTTCACATTCCATTGGGTTTTTACAATAATTGTTATATTGAAGAGTCAAGCAATTTAATCCATTTGGAAGTAAAAGGAAATCACAGTGCAATTTGAACAGTGGATAGTCACTTTGGAATTCAGTTGCTCAATTCATTTCGGCTTGATACTATCATTTTTAATTTGAGTTGATCAGAAATATTTATTGTATATAATTTTCATATTTCAGTTTGACTACCTAATCTCTTATAACAGTCTCGCTTTCATCCATCTACATGATAATCCTAAATAAGTAGATTACCTTAAGGATGTAGTTTATCTTACGTCGAACAATGTACAATACAAACAATTTTCATTTAATTACTATTATGATAATCATTGGAATTTCTGCCTGTGATAGAGAGAAAGTCATTGAGAGCCTTGAAATTTTCGTACCTAGAAAAAGTTGCTTTATTACTAGAAATTTTATTATTTGTAATATTTATTATAGGTACTGTACATTCATTTTTGTGATTATAGACATTAACTACTTTATTCTAAATCACGATAAGGATAAATAGGAAAATTGTTAGATGGGGATAATCCCATAGTTGAATTTACATATCATTAATTTGAATGCTCTGATAATAATGATTGTGAACGGAACTGCAATATCTGGCTTGGTATTGCCTCTTCATGTTCAGTGAGAATAGAAAGCTTCAGAATAATTTGTTCTCACTGTATGAGATAATATTAGTAATATTTGGTAACATTTTTGTTGATATTTGAACCGAATGAGCAACAAATTAATCTACTTTCAGCATGAAAATTTTCAACTTATCAGGAGTATAGTGTTATCATATAGTATCAATGGTAGGCCTACCCTCTTATTTTCTTTGTTCACATGATCTGATGATATTCATTCCATTATCAAGTGTTCAAATTATAAAGAGTAATTAAACAAGAGAAAACACAAAAAAGCTATGAAATGAAATTTTGAATCAATATTTTTCACAAAATAAGGATAAGATGAAGGAGTCGAACACATAATATATCATCAAACTTCATTGAAAAACATCAATATCTGAAACTAGAGTTATCAAATTGTGATACCTCTGACTCGTATTGAGAAGGCACACTTCAAATTAATATAATAAATTCTGTGAGCAGACAACGAAATCCTGATTTTTATCATCAGCGTGGTTAAATCAAGAAAATTATAATATTTTTTTAGAGTAATGAAAAGTGAAAATCTAGATTCAGCGCATGTCAAAACAATAGACAAAATTAATTGTTTCGAGTGCCATAGAGTAAATGAGATGCAATATAGAAAGCAGTACTATTCTGTTTACTATGGTGAAGGGAGTCAGCCGCGTCGGCTGTTTTCCCTTCCACAGCGTCAAATTTAATCTAAAATGAATAACAATATACATCAATGAATTTGCAATGAAAGTGGCTACATTAATTATTTGGCTCATTTTTCTTTAAAATTACTTGCTTCGAAGTTAATCGGAGAAAAAAATCAAAAAACCCCTAAATTTTTAAATATAAAGAAATAAAAATCTCAGTACCCTTTTTTTTGAAATATTTTATCCCTAAATTTTTACATATATATTATGTTATCAAGGAAATGAATACGACTAGTATTGTAGTCCATAATGTAACGAATCGAATGACATATGATAGATTTTTTTCGATTAATGGGTTACAGAGATAATTGATTTCCTGTTCACTGTTTATTATGGCGAAGAGAGTCAGCGACGCCGTATCGCCTCAGTTTCCCCTCCCACGGCGTCAAATCGAATCTCAAATACATAACAATATACATCAATGGGTTCGCAATGAGAGTGGCTACATTAATTATTTGGCTCATTTTTCTTGAAAATCACTTTCTTCGAAGTTGATCGAAGAAAACAAAAAAATCAAATCGCAAACCCCTTAAATTTTTACATATATATTATTTTATCAAGAAAACTGTTCAATTTATTGAAAAAATGAATATAACTAATATTGTAGTCCATAATGTAAGAAATCGAATGACATATAAGAGAACTCTTCCCGATCAATGGTTATTGAGACAATTGATTTCCCGTGATTACCTGCATTTTTCAACTTTGAGGGTGGGCTAGGGGGGGGGGAAAGCTCCAAGGTAATGGATTTCATGGGAATTTTGGGAGAATGACCCTCTGGGAGGGTTCTATCGATGGTGAGAGATTCAGCTTTTATTTAATTTTCGGATCGAAAAAACCTTTATTGACTGGGCTAAAAAATGTTTAGGCCTATCAGTTATGAAATAATTTTATTATTCACAGTAAATCATTGCCTTTTTGCACATATATGTTAGGGTACAAGTTGTTTTATGTTTTGACAAGTTTTCGTGCTTCATGAATGTAGAAATATTCGGATAATAGGTGTGCTACTGTACTTTTTCGAAATCAACAGATCTTCTTCATAAAGAATGTTTAAAGAACTCAAAGACAAACGATAATACTCACCAGTACAGGTGGTAACCTGAAGATTTGCAACTTCTTTTTTGCTAGCTGAAATTCTTTACATCTTGGACAATGATACTTTTCATCGCCAGTTAGTAGTTCTTCTTTGGTAAATGCCTCCATGCAATAGTCCAAACTAATAGGCTCATTCTGCTGGGCTAGAGTAGTTGCAACTGAAGGATGTTTTTCAATCGTCTGAAAACAAAAAATACAATGAAATAGCATCAAATAATGGAATATACAGATTCATTTGAAAATTAATTGTTCAAGCATCAATTTCTTTCAAAGTTGTTTGAAATAAACACAGACAGCACTAGATAAGGCGCTATCAACTTTTGATAAACTGCTATTTCAGGTGTCTTTAAGGTGACAATTCACCTGGAGCTCCCGAATTTTTTCATGCAGCCGTTGATTCTCAACTTTCAGCGCCTGGACTTCTTCAAGAATGTTCTTCATTGCCATTGTGACAGCATCTTGAACGGACTCTTCAATTTGCAGTCGCATTATGCGAAGGGCCTCCTCAGACAATGAGGATTCAGAAATAGCTGGGGAACTCCCTGGCTTCGGAGCGTTGACCCCATTTTTCGGCGTGCCTCTAGGTCTAACCATGATGTACCGTTAGGTGGATCACAGGCGAACAGGTATACTGAAGAACTAAGAACGTTTTTTGATGATAAATAAAAAGAGAGTGAGGTAAATGAAAAGATAATTTCACAATGAAATGAAGCTCAAAAAACTGAATAAATTGATGTATAATTTGAGGTGAATTGAACTGTATAAACCTACGAAATAAATTATGTATTCGAATGCGGAGCCGAACTGAGACACGTACACTCACTCGACATAGCACAAGAGAGAGCTATCCGTATATTCGACATCCCGGAAAGCGACAAAGAAGATACGAACCTGCTGGCACTTGATATCTTCAACAAAAAGCTCAACTTGCCCGTGACTCTGGCGGATGTAAACCGCTCTCATCGTGTAGGAAGTCGTCAACCACCTCAACAAGGGCAAGCGAAACCCAAGGACCGACCCATCATAGTTCGACTCTGCAGCTACCGGACCAGGAAGATGATCTTCGACGCGAAGAGGAAGCTGAAGGGTTCCGGCGTCACGATTCGCGAGGATCTGACTACGGAGCGTCCTCAACGCTGCGACCGATCGTCATGGGCATAGGAATGTCTGGTCATCTGACGGGAGGATCAAGATCTGTATCGGCGAGGGAGGATCCAAGAGGGTCCACACAGTCGAGAAGATGGCCGACCTTCAAAATCTAAAGGTAAACTGAATCATTTCAGCATTCGATGACTAAGGTGCCCTTCACTACAATAATAGGAAAATCGTATTAATAAATTTCACAGTAGATATACCTTGGCATTTTTCATGAGCTGGCTTTCTGTTCTATAAATGAATCTTTCCACAGCTATTTGTGATTATATATAGGCAATTATTTCAAACTAGGGAGATTCACATTTGTTAATACTCATTAATAATCTATCTTGATATTAATTCTCAAAACTACGTTCTATGGATCAACTGCTATACAGAAGGTACTAAGAAAATTATTATCTCTATTCTTACTAACTCTACATCTCTTACCAAAATCAGTTCCATAGTTAATAATTTTCGAAATGCTGAATTTCAAATAAATTGTATAATTAACATTCGTTATATAGGTGATACGTTATAGGTTGTAATATCTTCTATATTAGGTGTACATAATGATCTCATCTACTAACTATTGTCACAGCCCGAACAATGGAAGCCATGTGTGAAGAATTATTAATAGAACAGAAGGGTGGGTGGTCTGTTCATATGCTTATATAGGGGCTGTGTTTCATTAAACGTTATCTCAGACATTCATCACTAAAATATTACAGTACTCAATTTACTACTTTTATCGTTATTGCAACTCCCAATAGTTAATTATACTTCTAATACTATTACATCCTATTCAATCCTATTTAAAACTCATCTAAATAATCTAGCATTTTCTCAATCATCTCCTCTACTTCTTATTTTTCTTTCTCATTTCTCTTCTTAATCTTATAGTTATTATGATTACTAGAATATTGTTGTGATTATTACATTTATTATAACTGTTGTGATTGTTGCGATGATGATTATTATTCTTTTCTATTCTTCTACTTCTTCTTCTTCTTCTTCTTCTTCTCTTTCTTTTTCTTTTCTTCTTCTTTCCTGATTAATTCAAGATCACGATACGATGTTCTAGTTCTCATTCTATAGTTCAGTTTCATAAGTTCTTCTCAATTGTGCACATTCCTTCTTTCTCTTCTCTTCTTCCCTATTATTATCATTATTTTCCCCGTGATTTTTCCAATAGCTATCCAGCATGTTCAAATGTTCATTTCTCTTTCTATCTCTATTTCTCTTTCTATCTGATTACTTTCTATTAATATCCATATTTGATATTCGATTCTTTTTCACAGTAAATCATACTATTCCTCTTCCATTTTATGCAAATATTATTCATTATCAGTTGTATTAGTTATACAAATTTCTGATTAAGTGGACAGTAATTTTAATCTATTTAATATTCAATATATTCTGGCAGAAAAATACTAATGAATCCATTCATGATGCAATGAAAAACTCTATTATTAAAACTTAGGCCTACCCCGGCTGATGATCTATGCTGTAAGTCAGAGTGATTTTTATCTATAGGTTTGGGTGGTTAAAAGGAAAAGGAAAGAATTAAGGAATAGAGAAATGTAATTGAATCACTTGACCTCTGATGATGTCTGATGTAGCCAGGCACTGCAGAGAGTTGTTGAATCATGTATGGAATTCTGCTTCTCAATTTTACTAGGTATTAATTCACTACTACTTTCGATATAGAAAATACTCAAATTCTCACATGCACTTTAAAATCAATTATTACTCCCTACGGAGACACGGAATTACAATTAATAATTTCCGATAGAAAATTCAAATCAACAAACGAGTCGAACTGGCCTGTCAACAAAGGCAGCTATGCGAACCGACTGGTTGAAAACTACAAAAACGAACAATTAAAAAATTATGCACTAGAGTGCGCCAGTAGACGGGGAAGATTCAAAACTAACTACTCAGCGCCAAACTCCATTAAATTTAAACGGCGTCAATATGTATTATGTATCTTTTCTCAACTGATAACTTTCTTCAAAATTTTTTCGTTTTTCTGCTGGCTTTTTCTTCTCTTTTGCAGTTTTTACTGGATCCCATTTCGCTCTATCTCCACCTTGAACACGATCTTCCACTACTGGATTCCATCTCAATCTATATCCACTTGGACTCGATTTTCCACCACCGGATTCCATCTCTCTCTGTCTCCACTTAGACTCGATCTTCCACTACTGGATTCCTTCTCGCACAATCTTCACACTGACTCGATCTTCCACTAATGGATTCCTTCTCGCTCTACCTCCACTTGGACTCGATTCTTCCACTACTGGATACCTACTCACTCTATCTCCACTTGGACTAGATCTTCCACTACCAGTTCTTCCTCAATCTTCATCTCATTCACTATTCGGACTATTCATCACCGGAACTCCACAGATCACAACATCTACATCTTATTGTGTTTAGTGAATTTTGAACAAGTGTTTTTAAATAGTGAAGGGAGCCGAACTGTCAAGGCATACAGAATGCACTCGAATCAAGAGACTTTTTCATTTAGGTTAAGTTTTATCAGTTTCATCCCCATTTTCCCCATCATGTGTCGTTCTGAGGTCGGTTCAAGGCTGGTCTGCTGCTTCCATGATGTCTCTCACTGACATGTCAGCTCGCTCCCCTCAAGTAGGTATGCTTATTTCAATAATAGTAATAATGACGCAGGTTTGTTTCTATCAAATGAGCTCCACTCTTTCAAGAAACTTTTCAAGGCTGCTCACCTTAACGTCCAATCCCTTAGCTGTCACATCGATGAACTCAAAGCAATCTTGCGTTTTCAGGACTTCAATATAATTGGAATTTCCGAATCATTTTTAAAGCCCAGTATTCCATCAAATCTTGTTGCATTACCTGGATATAATCTCTTCCGAAATGATAGATTAAATAAAGCTTGTGGGGGTGTAGCAGTTTATGTGAAAGATGGTATCAAAACAAGAGTTTTAATCACATCTACAGGAGTATTGTTCCAGACCAGAGTTTATGCTACTTGAATTATCCTTATCTAGTTCTGATAAATTACTCGTTGGTATCTGTTATCGCCCACCAAAAATAGGTCATTTTACAGATTTCGAAAGTGCCTTGCTTTCTCTTATGCCTTGTTATAACCGTATACTAGTTATGGGGGATATGAACACCGACTTGAACATGACGAATCCTAACTTTGACTATTTTCAACTGACTACAATTTTCCAATGCCTGAACATGACTATTTTACCTCTCGATCCAACTCATCATACTAATGAATCTGACACACTCATTGACCTTCTCATTGTTAGTGATCCTAACGAGGTTGTTCAAGCAGGCCAAATCCCAGTCCCAGCTATTTCTGGACATGATTTGATCTACTGTGTACTTTCCCATAAGATACCTAAGCCAGAGCCGAAAATTATCACTTATAGAGACTTCAAAAACTTTGATGAAGCCGCCTTCCTGACTGATGTGCCTCAGACTCCATGGCATCAAATTGAAGCGCTACCCTCAGTTGATGACATGGTCAAGACTTTCGAGAATTGGACTTTGACTTTGTATGACAAACATGCACCTTATGTGACAAGGAGGATTAATAGAAAACGACGAGTACCGTGGATGACTGAAGATATACTTAAGATGATGCGACTTAGAGACAAACCACATACAAAATTAAAAAAATACATTTGACTTGGACAGTTTGATAGAGTGTAGGAGCGTTAGAAATAGAGTTAAACAGGAATTACAGAGCTCAAAGATTAGGTACTTGAATTCGTTCATGACAAACAATAGACAAGACTCCAAATCACTTTGGCAGGGAACAAAAGAATTCGGGCTTGGCAAACAGAAATCGAATCCCCAAATTGACTTACAATTGAACAATATAAATGACCATTTCGTTTCTCACTTTAACCAACGCGACGAAGTTGTCATTGCTAATCATATCGATGATCTTGAAGAGCCGGTTACAAACTTAGATTTATTAATTACTGATCAATTTCATTTCCATCCAATCTCAGAAGAAGACACTTTCAAAGCAATTCAACGTATTCATAGTAATGCTATGGGTGTAGACAAAATTCCTATTAAATTTATCAAGAAGATGTTATTTGCGGTTTTACCAACCATTACATACGTTTTCAACAAGTCACTTGAAGAAGGCAATTTCCCTGAAAACTGGAAATTTGCTCTGGTTCACCCTCTAAATAAAGTTCCATCACCCAATAAAGTTGAGGATTTTAGACAATTGTCCAAAGTGCTAGAAAGACTCATTCATGCTCAAGTTGTAAAATTTCTAAACAACAATAGTAAGCTTCATAGCTTTCAATCAGGCTTTAGGAAATTCCATTCAACTGAGACAGCTCTGCTTCGTGTCACTGATGATATAAGGTTAGCTATGGACCAAAGAAAATGCACCATCCTCATCCTATTTGATTTTTCTAAAGCATTCTATACTGTTGATCATACAGTCCTTTTGAATAAGTTGGCTATTCTTGGTTTCAGTCACAACTCGTTAGCTTGGTTCAAATCCTATCTATTAGGTAGGAAACAATGTGTATCTGTCGGTGACAAAAAATCAACTTGGAAAAACGTTATGCATGGAGTACCACAAGGTTCAATTTTAGGCCCTCTCCTATTCACTTTGTATGCTAATGACCTTTCCTCCATTATCAAGTTCTCCAGCTTCCATACTTATGCAGATGATCTTCAAATTTATTTAAGCTGTCCCATAACAAAAACTAATGAAACAGTTGGAATAATGAATCAGGATATCAATTCGATAGTTGAATAGACAAAGAAAAATGGCCTTAAGCTTAATCCCATCAAAACACAATGTAAAAAGGTATTTTCAGCAATGCATTCATTGAAGAAATTGCACGACATCCTCCCTAGAAAAATTAAATTGTTATTGGTTCAATCTCTTATCTTCCCACATTTAATGTATTGTAATTCTGTTCTCAACGATATGCAAGTCACTCTGAATGATAAACTACAGCGTTGCCAAAATTATTGTATACGTTTCATCTACTCTCTTCAACGACATGAACATATCACCCCTGTCCACATTGCCAGTTCAACATTGAAGCTTCCCGATCAAAGACGTTTTCGAATAGACAAGCTTGTTAGAGATATCTTGAAATATGGAAATCCGAACTATTTCAAAGATGATATCAAATTTGTTTATGAAGGTAGGAGGTCAGATGCTTCACATACTAGAACCGGAGAAAGTACGTTAAGGATACCCAACCATCAAACCACTATTTTCACAAAATCCTTTTTAGTCAGTGCCTGTCGTGCATGGAATGCACTTCCTGTTTCTATCAGGTCCATCGAGAGCCGAGCGAGCTTCATCCTGACTTTAAAAAAACATCTTTTGGAACAAATGACTGAAACTGTCCGGCCCTAGAACGATCACATGACAATCATCCCTCACCCATCCCACCAATATAAACCTATAAACCTTTTATAGAATGAATTGCATATATCATATAAACTCATGTTATTTTAATTATCCACTGCATACGGCTGTATATTACTGAAAGTTGACTACCCTGATCTACTTTCAGCCTACTCCATTTTATTAATCAATAATTTGATCTTATCTTCGTATATAATAATTTTACTTTATCATTTTCTGTTTTTTTTTCTCTCTCTCAAATATTCATATTAATTAAAACTTTTACAATATTTCCATTCATAAATAAATCCTTAGTTTAATCAATGAAATTAACGTTTTGGTAGAGAGTTAGTGGGAAGGATATTTTTATATTCTTTCCGAAGAATGGACAATGATATGTCCAAAGCTCCGCCAATTTATGTAGATGCATAACAATATAATTATCTATAGTTATTATATTACAAATTGCTTTTTCATATCATATACAGTTCAATAATTATTTTCTTAGTCTATATTATGTAAATTCATCTATAATTATGCTGTATTGTAAGCTATTGTATATAAGTGTATAAGCCAGTATATATTGTAATCTACATAAATAAAGTACTCAATCAATCAATACTCCAATTCGAGAGATAGAAATATACCCTTCTTATCTTGGCAATCTCATCGAATAACTTTTAATTTTTAAAACAATTTCACAATCAGTCATAAGTACTCAATCAAATCAATCAATCAATTTCATGGAATAGTCATGGGTTCAAGTTCTACAAAGCGCATGGTTGTTTGATAATGTGATCCCATTTAATAACTCTTACATAAGTGAAATTTAATGTGGACAACACAAAATTACGATAGTTCATTAATAAATTCTGAATAGGGTGCGTAAGAGAAAAATTATTGCTTATTTGAAAAATTCACCAACGGTTAGTTGGTTGTGAAGGTAAAGGGATGGGAGGAGTAACACATGCTTAAACAAATGTTGTAACAAATAAAGGATCAGTTCCTAAATTTTCTTCACCCATGTAGTCAGTTGCCATAATGCTCTAGTTTAGAGAGCAGTTGGTTTTTTTAATGAGTGTCATTTTGTGAGATCGCTCAGTTGATGCTAAGCGTAGACTTCTCGGCTCGCTTTGGAATTGCTCCTCACTAACTCGTTAGTGGCTATTATTGTACTAAAACATGGATTTATTGATTTACTCATTTCAGAAGTGAGGAAATATCACTTTTCCCAGAAATTAGCATCAGCGGACTAGAAGAGCTCCAGAAAATGACGAAATGGTGATGCAGTCAATTCTTCCTGGTCTTCGACTAGTTAACATACATGCGTTCAGGGACTTTCTGGAAAACACCTACAAATTTTCTATGAAGCCTCGAGGGAATTAAGATTAGAAGCTTGTGGCTTCAGCAATAATCAGCCATAGTACAGCCCAAGGCTCAAAGAAGTGGGGCAGCACTGTTAATAAGTCAGCTGGGCAACGAAGTGGTTGTTCTCAGGCCTATCCTAGAAAATGGATTATTCGATTCTTGTTTCCAATTTATCATTTCGTTAATAATAAAAATGCGTGCTTTTATTACATACAAGAGTTTTCATATTTATTTCACCTCATGCAAGTTATAACAAACTGGCGACGAGTTGAAAGGAATTAATTTTCTACTTCAACTGAATTTCACAACGTGTTTCTACAATCTACATACAATGGCAAGAAACCTATCTTTTCGTGTCTTCCAACCAGACAGTGAATCATTCACGTCATACATTGAACAATTTGAGGCTTATTGCAAGATGAATGAGCTCAAGAATGAAAAACAAGTTCTATTATTTGTTAGTTCTATGGGTACTCTGTTTGGAACTTTGAAGCAATTTTCCCAAAAGTGTACACAGACTTGAAGTTTGACGAACTGAAAACTATTTTGGTGGCCCATTTCGACCCACTACCACTTCCAAGTCTTTCTAGGCTCAAGTTTCGGACACGTCGACAATCTGATGATGAACAATTCAACGTTTTTCTGTGTGAGTTTTCATATTTATTTCACTTCATGTAAGTTATAACAATCAGTCTCCTCTTAAAACACCGAATAAAACTATCTGCTTCGTTGCAAGCTACGTCATTAGATCCCGCAATGAAAACAATGAGGTCCACCTTATTCATTCCAGCACAAATACTCTTGCACTCCTCTGTCACCCTATCAAACTTGGCCCCCGGCTTCATTATATGAAAAACACTGTGTTGACTCCTTGGCACGATTCCATCTGCCACCCGTCCTCCCAGACTAGCAGAGAAAACCCTGATCCTAACTGGCTTCAAATTGTAGCCCTCAACACCACAGTCTGAAGTATCAATAGAATTGGATTTATTGTTTGTAATATTAGACAAGTTATTAGATTTATTTAACCTTGAAAAAGGTTAAATAAATTTTCATTTCTGTGGATGAACATTAGCTCTAGACCATACGCTATACGCTCAGCCTCTTGACCCACATTTGGGCCTGGAGTTTCATCTCTGGTCTCTTGGGTTTTTCTTTTTGCCCCTCCGAAACTTTGCAGGGTCAAGAGCCTCACCTCTCCCAAGATGTTTTGCCTAAATGGCCGTCCTTCTTTAAGCAGTGGTGAGGTTTGCTCTCTCCACCCTGAAGCTCGTGACCAACGAGTTCTACTCCTGGCTTTTTTGTAGGTCCTTCGGCTGAAGGAGGAGTCGCCAAATTGCCTCTAGGGCACCCGGCACCCGGCGACCCTCGACTCAGCCTCTTGATTCGTGCCTGGAGTTTCACCCATCTCTGGTCTCTTGGGTTTTCGTTTTTGCCCCTCCAAAACTCTGCAGGGTCAAAAGCTTCACCTCTCCCAAGAAGTTTTGCCTGAATGGCCGCCCTTCTTTGAGTAGTGGTGGGTTTTGGCCTTTCAACCCACAAACTCGTGACCTACGTGAGTTCCACTCCTGGCTTTTTTGTAGGTCCTTCGGCTGAAGGAGGAGTCGCCAAATTGCCTCTAGGGCACCCGGTAACCCTCGACTCAGCCTCTTGACCTACATTCGTGCCTGGAGTTTCACCCATCTCTGGTCTCTTGGGTTTTTCTTTTTGCCCCTCCGAAACTGCCCCGATGGGGCAGATCCCGTGGGTTAGAAGGCAAGGCAACTTCTGGAGTTGCCTTGGGGTCCCTTTTAGTCGCCTCCTACGACAAGCAGGGATACTGTGGACTGAGGGTGAATTCTGGTTTTTAGACCCCCTGATTCGATTCGCTCAGATAAACTCGCAATATCCTCTTTTAGTTCCCCATTAATCACATTAACTGCATCCAAATTAACATATTTATTGAAAAAATCAGTAGGTGTTTCTGTATTAATGCTTTTATCCATTAAAATTCCACTCGAAACTACAGCTAAATTCTCACACAAGGGTGCATGAATCATTGGCAGTCTCTTTCCGACTGCAGCTCGAGAGTAAGACGTTGAACCTCCTCTACCAGTGCCGATTGGTTCTCTGTCAGCCACTGAATCCTACAAAACAACTCATCTTTGGATTGCAGGATAATGTCCTCAGTCTAGGAGCAAGCATCAAAACAAACTGGTTTTCACACTTTACTCATAGTCTACTTTGCCCAAGTACAGTTAGTTATCTTGTATGGCATAAATATTTCACACGAAGGTCATTATTGAAACTGCGCTCTGTCTTGGCAGAATACATTCTCCTGAACTTGTATGCAGCGTGTTCCCAACCTCGACTTCATAAGCATGCCTTGGTGTGCACTGCAACAAACTTTCAGTGATCAGCTATCACTAAAGCTGCCATATCTCACTTAATGCTCCTTCAATCTTGATAAATAAGGTATAAATCGATTTTCAATTATAAAGTTACTAAAAAAAATCAATTCTGTAGTTTTTTTGTAGAATCAACGGTTGTTTGGTTATTCAAGATATAAAATTCATAAGATCCGCCATTTTGTTTTATGAATTTGAAAAATTGTCATAATTTTTTGTAGCTCTGTCTTATTGTCATACATGTTTCACTTGTATATGTTCAGCCATTGTTGAGAAAAAAATAGTAAGTAAAAAAAACAAAATGGCGGCTGTGTGAGTAAATAAGGACTTTTGGACAGTTTAAAAATGGTGTCAATGAGCTCTTGAAGAGCTGGTTCATTAAATAAGTTACTGTGAGTGTCTTCTCATCCATCAATAATTATCATCATCTTGGATATCTACTTACCTTTTCCAGGTTGGTTTGATAGCGCAGATGGAGAGCCGTCCTATCCCAATCTATTGCAATGTAGGAACAAGCAGAACCGAACTCTTCTTCACTGCACTGGATTCTACAGCCTCTGCAGAAATTGAACCAAGGACACTTTGCACAGGATGTTCCATTTTTGTTAACAGCCTTCAATACGAATGGAAACTCGTAGCCCAAACTGTCATCGCTGGAAATAAATAATTTATATATGGGCTATTTAGCAAATTTTTACTAACACTTTTTCAAGTAAAATCTAGCTTCGAATTGTTTTATTTGTGAGACCTTCAAAATGTTAACGCGCAAGTTAACCTGGGTAATTCACAATCTTTCCTCTAATAACGGATGCGGCAGTGAACCGGGCGATTTGGCAACACTTGGTCTATATAGTTTTTGTGGTAGGGGAACGCAAATACCACCATCTTATAGTGCCTTATCATTTATGTATTATTCACCAGAAACTCCACAGAGAATACACGAGAAGTCACTTCATAGTGTCTAAGTCACAGTGTGGTCTGCAATCTGATCAAGAGAACAGGTAAATGAATATCTGGATGTGTGGCAGGTAGCACCATTTTCCATGTGTAATTTTATTATCATACACCATTTTATTTGAGACACATGTTTTGGTAGTCAGGATTAACATCTAATTAAGGTCTAATTAGTAAGTTCTCTTATATTTTAACATAGAACGAAGTATTCACTGTAACTAAATAATATAATTAATTTTTGTCCTCAAAAAATAAGTTAATTCTAATGTTTCAATTCTAAAAGTTATGCAGGCCTAGTGTTCTATGACTTAAGTAAAGCATATGATTTTGTAAGCCATGAAATTTATCTAAAAAAATTGTATCATCTAGGCGTGCATGGAAAGTCCCTCAAGCTGATGGAGTCGTATTTGAGTGAGCGTAAACAAACTGTCAATGTCAATAAAGAATTTTCCAAGCCTTGCCATGTACCTCAGGGAGTACCACAAGGTTTAATATTGGGACCATTGCTATTTCTTGTGAAGGTGAATGATGCAGGGTGCAGCACTGATTCAAGAATAGTTTGCTATGCAGAAGACACATCCATGCTCTCGACAGATTCTGACATTGACACTCTGAGAGGAAAGATGTCTACTTGTCAAGAACAAGTGAGCCTATGGTTCAGGGCAAATAACTTGCGCCTCAATAGTGAAAAGACACAAGAAATGATCCTAGGTTTGAGATAAGTGGAGAGGAATGTAAAGAGTGTGAAGATTCTTGGTATACACCTTGACCAAAGACTAACATGGGGCCCTCATATTGATTATGTATGTTCCAAGCTGAACCGAGTTTTGTATCTCCTACGTAGATTGAAGGAATGTGTTCCTAAAGATTACCTTGGGATGCCATACTTTGCTTTCTTTCAAAGTACTTTTTCGTATGGTCTCTCTCTATGGGGCTGTTTTCCTGATACTCATAAAATTCTACTGCTTCAAAAGAAGGCACTAAGAACTATTTCCGATGCTGACTACTTGGAGCACTGCAAGCCATTGTTCATCAATCAAGGATTAATGACTGTTTATAGCTTGTTTGTTTTCATGTTGGCTGTAACTAAAGAAATGTAAATGTATACATTTTTTATATGTAGGGAAAATATTCACCACTATAATACAAGAAATAGACAACACATTGATGTACCCTATACCCGACTTAATAGAGTTCAGAAAGTTCAAAATTAATTTCTTTGAAAATATTCAACAAGCTACCCTTCAATGTGAGAGCAATGACAATAAATGCTTTCAAGAATAGATTAAAGAAGCTTCAAACGAAAAATTCTCTTTATTCAATACCTGAATATTTTAATATGGATGAAGGGATATTTAACATTAATTTCTGAATATATGTTTAAATCTACTATTGACATTGTACTTGAAAGTAAAATTTGTATTATAGTGCATAGAATTTTAGGAATGTACAAGATTATTTGTTTAGATCTTAATTTATGGTTGACGTCTTCCAGTGTATATTGTGTATACTTAAAGCAATAAACTTTATTCTATTCTATTCAATATGGTCCTGACTCTTGACTTTGACACAGTGAAGACACTTTTCGTGAGGATGTTTTGCTTCCCAAAACGTGAATGGTAAAGCAGAGCCTACAAGATGGCAGTGGTAGCGTTCTCCTACCACAAAAAAAAATATAGACTATTAGTGTTTGCCAAATCTCCCGATTCACTCCTTCACTATAACACAACTGTCAGAGAAAATGTATAATTGTTCAAAAATTGGTGAAAAACCACAGTACTTTGCCTTTTTATACTGGGATGATTTATTTCACAAATTTTTATTTTCATTGAGTAAATCAAAAGACGAGGTGGATGCTATCAACATATTTTTTGGAAAGGAAATACAGACTATAAAAACGGAAATTCTTCAAAATTCAAGCTATAAATCAGGGATGTTTGAAAACCGATCAGTCTAATGCTGGAAAAGAGATGAGATACAACGTAATATTTTTCGGAGTTCAGGGAAAACCCTTTTTTCGAAATGAATGAGGAGATAATGAAAATATTCAAATACCTCGAACCGAAAATAGATGAGAGCTATATCAGTGACATTTGGAAGACAAATAGGAAAAAGTATAAATCACCAGTGGTTGTTAAAATGAACTCACTAGTTGTTCGAAATATTATCTTGAAAAATGAACATGCACTACAAGAAAGTTCACGGTTCGAACACATTGGAATTAAAAGAAGATCTAATCAAAGAGGTTCGAGAAACAAGAAAACTGCCGTTTCCATATCTTAGTGAAGGGCGTTGAAAGAATCGGGCATAGAGACTGTCTCTCTAGAGATATTGAGAGATTTGTACAAAAATGGTGATGTCTCTACCGAGCTTAAGTGAAAAGGAACATCAATAGGAGAAGAGATTTAAAACAGGGGTGCCCAATCACACTAATTAATTTCTGTTTGGAATAAGTTTTCAATGTTAACGAATTGGTTTGAATCTGAATGCAAACAAGACAAGAGTTATAACCAAATCCAGTGAGGAGAGGATTGAAGTCACTTCTGGGACGATAGGCTATTTGGATGAATATGTATTTAGTACCTGGGTCAACTGCTATCTTTCGAGAACCGAATAAGAAAGGGAATAAGTATTGGATCATAAGAGAAATATTGAAAGGAAATTTCTCGAATGAATTGAAAGTGTATATACATTGCTATTGTACGGTGCTCAAACTTAGACAATGGCAGCTGAACTTGTCAGAAGATTACAGACAAATCAGACAAAAATGTTAAGAAGTATAATCGGATTGCGACTGCAACAGAGAGTGAGAAACACGGACATTCTGAGAATGATTTATGTGAAGTATCTGCAGCGGGAAGCTCATCTAATCAAGTGGAGATGGGCTGGTCACGTGGTAAGGGTGGAAGCTGACAGATGGGCGAAGACATGCACGGAATGGATATCACGGGACAGGACCAGATGAAGGGGACCTCAAGCTCTCCGGTAGTGAAATGAATTGTCGCAACGAGTTGGAGATTTGTGGCTGACCGAAGGGGAGGACAGGGGAAGATGGACAAAAATCATTGACAGACTGAATCTGAAAGTGAAAAAATTGATTTTTGAAATGTAAAATACCACAACAACAGGACTTAGATGTGTTAGCTTAGAAACTTATTTCAAAATTTACAGAAACATATACAGAAAAGTTTTGAAAGCAGCAAAGAAAATGGCCGCCACTGCCTTCATAAATAAATCCTCAAATCAAGCTAGAGCCATCTGGAAATTAGTAAAATTCGAGTCGTCAAAGAACAATAATTCAACTTCAGAGACTTGCATTGCTGATGAAACAGGAAATATCAAAACCGGAAGAGAAGCTGCCAATATCCTGAATAATTATTTCATAAACACACCACTTAAAATTCAGAATGCACACTTAGAAAAGAATGGCATGGATGATTTTCTATCAGTATTTGAATTGCCGGTAACCAAAGAAATACAAAGTTTACAGATTTCGATACATTGAGCTGTGAAGAACTTAGAGGAATAATCAAATCACTAAAAAACAAGAAATCCTACGACTGTTACAACTTATCAATTACTTAGTTAAAAAATCAGCAGAACATATCCTCAAGCCACTAACATTTATATTCAATAGCTCCATGAAAGCGGGTTACGTACCATCTAAACTGAAATTATCGAAAATAATTCCTGTTTACAAAAGGCAATCAAGAGCTTCCTGAAAACCATAGACCTATCGCTAATACTCCGATATTTCTAAAAATCTTTGAATATGCCGTGCTGAGACGATTAAGAAAATACTTCAAACAAATAGACTTACTGTCCTCTAACCAATTTGGATTCCGGCCAGGCTACTCCACAAATGATGCTCTCTTCTCTTTTGTAGATGAGGCATTATCATCTGTTGATAAAAAATCCAAAGTGAATGGTTTGATGGCCGATCTCTCAAAGGCGTTCGACCTTATCAATGTAGAGATCATGTTAAAAAAGCTGCAATTGTATGGATTCGATGGCGCCGTGTTCGGATGGTTTTTTTCCTACCTCAACGAGAGGTATCAGCAGGTAGTCATTGACTCTCATACCCATGAGTACCATTCAGAATGGATGAAGACGAGAAGCGGGGTTCCCCAGGGGTCAGTACTGGGTCCCCTGCTTTTTATTATATATATTAATGACTTGCCATCATACCTTGAACCAGCTAAAAGTGTATTATATGCTGACGATGTGAGTATTCTACTGAAAAGCAGCAGTCAGTCCAATGTGGAATTGGAGAGTAAGACTGCCCTTATTAATTTAGAAAAATGGCTATCTGCTAACATGTTGTTGTTAAATACCAACAAAACTAAAGAAATTCCATTCCGAACTACCAGAGAAAATAATTTAAGTATCAGAGACTATAAAATAGAATCCGTGAACGATATAAAAGTTCTTGGAGTGGTGATTGACTCTGACCTTTCTTGGAGACCTCACCAAGAATACCTCAAAAACAAACTGAAATCAGCAATTTTCGTACTGAGAAATTTGAAAGCTATATTGGACTCCAGGGCTCTTAGAAGTGTTTATTTCGCACTGTTTCACTCACACCTGACCTACGGCATCATTTTTTGGGGAAATTCAAGCTGCGTAGTTGAGGTGTTCAGAATGCAGAAGTGGGCATTGAGAGTGATGATGGGAGAATCAATTCGAACAAGTTGTCGCCCCCTTTTCAAAAAACTTCAAATTCTCCCATTCCCAAGCCTATATATTTTCGAAACAATCTGCTTCATTAAGAAAAATATACATGAATTTAATACAGGCGGAACATTCCATCAATACCCAACAAGATATAGGAACAACCTAAGAGACGACACACACCAGACAACCATGTATGAGCGAGGTGTTAGGAGTTCGGGTATTCGGTTGTATAATTTATTACCAGCTCATATAAAGAAATGACTGGTACAAAATTCAGAGAACAATTAAAGAAGGAGCTGCTGTCCATATGCGCGTACTCAAATGAAGAGTTCAGAGAGTACTACGAGTGTCGAAATGGGGTTTAGAGAGAATAGAAAAAAATGTATTGACTTTTCATGTGCCTATTTATGTTCTAAACCACGAGCGTCGAGATAAGGTTTGGAGAGAAAAGAAAATATATTGACTTATCATTTATGTATTTATGTTCTGTATTTTATTGACTTACGACATTGACAAGTCCAAATACCCCTTTTATAGGAGGTCAGTGGATGAAAAATAATAATAATAATAATAATAATAATAATAATAATAATAATTGGATTTGTTGCCAAACATATAGAAGTGAAACAACAACACTTTAGGGTTACTTTATAAGACTTGTAGAGTAGAACGCCATTTTAATGAGTTTAATAGGTTGGTTAGTTAGTTGAAATTTAGTTATGCATATAAATAGACGTTGTATGAAAAGTAGAGCACGAATTTTATATTATTAAATACGCAGACGAAATTAATATATCATTCAGCAAATGAAAATAGTGTCTTAATGGGCCCGTTCTGTGTACATAGAATGTGGTAAATTGTCCGATTCACATTTCACCAGGTAAAAAGTTCCGCGTCCCATGGGAAGAATTTTGACAGATTCTGTACCAGAAACCAGTTCCAGTTCCAAGTTCCTGCCCCACAGTCGAAGCGTGGTAAATTGTTACAGTTCCAACTATCCGAGCTCTCATAAGTCGATTGAATTGTGTAGTCTGCTTGCTTCTATGCGCATGCGCTGATAGCTTGTGTTTCATAATATAGACATAGAATACATAACCAACAAAATTATGTTTGATAACAATTCGTTAAATGAACTTTTCTGTATAGAAAATTTGAGAGTAATGGAATGAAAGAAATGCACACTTTTCTAGACGGTGAGTTTGTAAAAAAGCCTTTCTTCATTCATGCAGCTAGTAAACTACACATTTTGGTGTAAATCATCTTTATAAGTGCGCGCCAAAAGCTTGAACCAACGATTTTGAAATGGCGTTCCATGGGAACATTTTGCACTAGTCACGTGATGGAACAATTTACGATTGGAACTGGAACAATTTACTGTACACAGAACGTACACGATGTGAATTTTAGACAATATTCTTTCTATTAAGTTAGAATGTTTTTCTTTACTCAATTTTCAGTATAAATTTATTATTAATCTTTATTTCTCTCTAAATACAGTGTTAACGTGACTTCTGTTTGAATGTTCTCGCTGTATATTGGATTTATTTCAGTGTAGCCACTTTAGACGGTTTCTCATCTATAAAATTGAGCACAAGCGAGCTACACGGGAATCGGCCGTCTGTTGCCTGCAGTTCCAGTGTTTGCAGAACTGACGATCAGAAAGTACCACTCTTGTATCGTGGGTTCAGAATTTGAGCTGTTCGGCTCAAATCTGCCTTTTAAATTCGTTTTCTAAGAATATTAGTAGAATATTCACAGGAGAAAATTCGTTCTCCAAAATAGTTTAAGAAATAGAAATAGAAATTTCTTTATTGACATAAGACATTTAACAAAATGTATGGTCAATCGTCACATATATATATATATATATATATATATATATATATATATATATATATATCCATACATACATACACATATACATATAAAGATATATACATATACACATACATATAATATTAAACAAAAAATTCAAAGCACAGAAACAATACGATTCTACAATACAAGGTAATTTACAAACCCATTTTCACAATTCATACATACGAAAATCAATTTCATAAAAATCAGCCACTGTATAAATGCATTCTTGCTGCAGGATAAATTTAACAGTTTTTTTGAAACTCATACAAGAAAGGCTTCTAATAGATAGTGGCAAGAAATTGTACAATTTTACTCCAATAAACAGCCAGCTTTTTTGTGATCGTGAATACCTGAGGTATTCAGTTCTTATGTTATTTCTGTGCCTCGTATTATGATTATGGACTTCAGTGCCAGTAGCCAAATCCCCTTTATACGTATGTATATAGAGAAGCAGGCTCATAACATAGACGGACGGCAGAGTCAACAGCTTAAGTTTTTTGAAAAGAGGCCTACAATGAGATCTTTGGTTTTCATTCATTATTATTCTTACTGCCCTTTTCTGAAGCCTAAAAATCTCAATGGACCTACTGCAATTTCCCCATACAATGATTCCATAAGACAACAATGAGAATATCTGAGCATAATAAACATTTAACAAAACGTCAACATCAACAACTCCACGCAATCTTCTTAACATATAAAGGCCTTTAGATGATTTCTTAATAGTGAAGTTATCACCGTTTAAATATTGTGGAGAAACTATTTACCAAACACAGTTTTTAATCTATACGAGTAAAAGTATACAAAGCCAAAATAATATCTCATCAGAAAAATAGGGCTTCAATACAAATTCAATATAATTAAATTTCGCTCTGTAAATAGCGAAGGAGAAAACCAGTATCTACAGCAAATGAGAAAATACTGTGCTCTCCTGAATCATATCCCCACCTTCAATAGGAGACTGCAAGGTACCCATTCAAGTAGTATTGCTACTTGGTTTATTTGATGAGTCAATTATTTCATTTCTGCATGTTGTGGCATTTGCGCGGGATTCCTGCAGAGATACTTCTTCCTTGTTCGCATTACAGTACACTTTTATCAGTTTCAAGTTTCATCTTTTTAGATTTTTCAAATTTATCTTCAGTGATTTGGTGTTGCATTAGATATTTATTTATAAGGAAGGGTCGGCTAAGCTATAGGAGTTTCCTTCCTAGATAGAAAAATTAAAAACAATAATTCTATTTCATTCCCATTGCAATACTATCAACATACACGAGTTCTACATTTTGACGAAATTATTAAAATTCCAAATAATGTGGGCTAGATTACAGTGATTCATCACAGTGGAAAAGCTTGATACTATACTTTAGGAATTTGCATGTAATTGACAATTTGATATGGAAACTTAACATAAAACGAATACCATCCAATTACACAATCCAAGGGGACCAAGACAAAGTGGTTCGTTACATTTTCGTTTTGGAACAACTATACAAGATCTTTAATAAACGACATTAACAGAGTTCAATTTAAATACATGTAAATATTACCAGTCCATCGCATGATTGAGAGGCATAGATTCGGATGGAGGAAGAGGTGTGACAAGTCTAGCCACTTGAATCCAAACCGCTTGGTAGAGATCCTGATGAGTGGTGGTTTCACTGCATGCCACTATGACGGGCAAGCCGAAAAGAACTGGTTTCACTTTCGTCGAAGACAAGAAATAGGTTTCTTGCCTCATCTGTAACAATATCATTTCGATTAAGACGGATCTATAATATATATTTGAAACTCAAATATTAAATAAAGCAGAATCATGCCCTTCAAAGATTCATTTAAAAATCATGAAACACTAACTTTACTTGTTTAGAATCCAAAAAATATTTCAATATAAATAGCATAAACAAATTGTATAGGATATACTATAGTAGTAAATCTCTCTATAAATAGTATTCATTACAAGATGCATGATACCTCCCTCGCGTTCGCTACCTTTCAGCCTGCCGCTCTGCTCTGCTTCCCACGCCACGCATCAACCAAATGAGTGGTTGACCCACCCGCCACCAGGGTGCGCCTCAGTCGCCGCCACCCGTTCCTGCGTTTCTATTGGCCGAGCACCGCCGGCCAATAGCAGCGCAGGTGAACTCGGGGACTGTGAATAAAAGGGGGCTACTCAGCTACCCTCGATAGCACTTGCTCACTAGCAGCCTTCCACTGAAGAGCCAGAAGAGACCACCAGCCGAGACCACTACCAGAGACCACTACCAGCCGAGACCACTACCAGCCGAGACCACTACCGAGACCAGGAGCAGAGCAGCGAGCAGGCCAATGAGGGAACCACGGCGAGACTAACCGCAACCTGAGGTGTCTTCCTTGTCTACTACCCAGCCGATGCCTAGGAGGAACCGAGCCGGCCGCCGAATCCAGAAGAGGAGGAGGCTGTTCGCCAGGTGGAGGAGAGGCTGAGGCTGTACACCGCCGCGCCAGCTGCGCCCCAAGACTTAGCGCCCCAGCCTAACAACTGGCGCGCGGTTCTGGATGCGCGGGTTGGGTGCCGAACCGACATCGGAGTGTGTGCAGCGGAAGCCTACGACCCTGCCTGCCCGGGGTTTGACTGAAGGCCCCTTCTAAACGAGGAAGTGGTCGAGGAGGTCCTCCCGGCGGAGATTCGGCACGACCTCTGGCTAGTAGATCACCCGGTTAACCCTCTCCGTAGCCAGGGTAAACCAGAGTGGAGACTGCGAACCATTGACTTGAGCCCCTGCCGGCCTGCTCTCGCACCAGACGGACCTGCCGGGACCCTCGCGCGGCGTGGTATCGCGCCAGTCGACGACTACTAAACATCTATCCTGCCTTGGTCCCTTTTAGGGCCACCAGCAACAATCTTGGTCCCTTTTCAGGGCCACCAGCAACAAACTTGGCCCTTTCAGGGCCACCAAAAGCCATTTTGTTTCAGACAGTGGTAACAAACCCCTCGCTCGACCCGACTGACTAGCCCAACTGATGAACGAGCCACACCTTCCGCCATATCAATTATTGGCCTGCCAACGTGGGGCCACTCACTGTATGGAGATACAGTAACCCGTTACCACTGTCAAAACTTTTTTTTTCAAACAAAATGTCAACCTAAATTTTCAACTAAATGTATGTCTTAAATTTTTCATCTAAATGTATGTCTTGAATTTTTCACACAAAAAAATTCAAACTTTTTTTCTTTCAACAAAATGTGTCTCTGAATCTTTCAATTCAGAATACCTGTCTAGGAACAGGCAATTTCCCAGTGGCGCCCATACCACCTGAACATGGTAGCGACTAGAACCGGAGCCGGAGACAGTGGAGACACGACCACTGAAGATTCGATGCAGTCAACCAGCCAGCACACCGAGTCTACATTCGCCGGCTGACCTGCACAGACCACCGGTCAAACCGACAGCAGCACGACGCAGCCGCCCGCTTCCACCAGCGAAACCGGGGCAACGCAGCCACCCGCCTTCACCAGCGAGCCCACTCGACCAACCACCCTGCAACCCAACGCGCTGACCGTCAACCTGCTTGCTCCACCGTCGACCTCTAGTCATGCCACTACCGCAACCAGCAACATGGCCAACTTACCGGCTCCAGCCGTCAGCTACACCGGCAACCTCAGCCAGCTGACCAGCATAGCGACCCTGCTACCGTTCTTCCGCGGCAAGCTCCATGAAGACCCCATCACCTTCATGCGACAGTGCACCGAGCTGCTACAGGGTCACCACATTCCCAGCTATACCTGGGTCATGCTTCTAAAAGCGCAACTACAAGACGACGCCGCCGCCTGGTGGAGAGACTACGGAGAATTCATCACCACCTGGGAACAGTTCCGTGACCGACTTCAGGCCCGTTTCTCGGGAGCCCATAAAATCGCAGCCGCTCACACGGAATTTTATGGCACCACCCACAAACCGAACCAGCCAGTGGAGCGATTCATCCGTCAGAAGCTCCAACTACAGCAGCGCTTAGGAACCAACCTGGCTGAAGACGAGGTGATCGCCCTGCTCATCGGTCAGCTGAGTTCCGAGCTTCACACCCTAGTTCGAGCTGCTCGTCCCACGAACTATGAAGAGCTGATCATGATCGCCAACGACCTGGAAACCGACATCAACAGTCGACCAAAATATAAGCCGCCTCAACCTATGGCACCCGCAGGACCACCCCATCGAGAGCCGCCGCCGAGGTTCAACTACAACCAGCTTCCTCAGTGTCATTACTGCCCGGCCAAGCATTTTCATCGCGACTGCCCAGAACTCGCGAAGAAACGGCAGGGAAACGGCTATACTGGAGAGACTCGGACTCCACCCCTCCAGCACGGAAAGTAGGAGTCCACTACACTAACGATGAGGTGCAAGACCCGCAGCGCCAGCCTCGCAGGTCACCACCCCAACTACAAGCGATAACCGTCACTGAACCGGCCAGCCAGTCATTCCTTGGTCACGCCACCGTGGATCCTGCCAGCGTCACCAAGCCTCCTTCCAACGTCACCGAAGACCCCTCGCTCATCTCGGCTGACGGGGACTCTCCACGGTACCTAGCAGCCGCACCTCCACGGGCTATCAAGAATGACCCAGTACCAGTCGTCACCCGGGTCACTGTCTCACAACAGCAACCGCGTCCGGCACACCCTTGCGCGTCAACCACCCAGCCGTCACTCATGACCGTCTCACTCACAACGGATCGATCGCCTACCCGTCACGCCACCGTAGACCCTGCTAGCGTCGCTAAGTCTCCTTCCAATGTCACCGAAGACCCCTTACTCTTCCCGGCTGACAGAGACTCTCCACAGCACCCAGCAGCCGCGCCTCTACTGGCCCGCGAGAGGACAGCATCACCAGCCGACGATGAGCGTGTCATCGACCACCAGCCTGGGGAGGAACATGCAACTGTGACCCACACGCACCCGCCACCTACCGGGATCGCTGTCATGGACGGAGTCACCAACACTGCCCTCGCCGCAGTCGACGACCAGGTCACCAACGCTGACCCAGCCGCATTCAGCCACCAGGTCACCAACACTGCCCCAGCCGCAGTCAGCCACCAGGTCACCAACACTGACCCAGCCGCCGTCAACCAGCCGGTCACCAACACTGCCCCAGCCGCAGTCAGCCACCAGGTCACCAACACTGCCCTGGCCGCAGTCACCGACAAGGTCACCAACACTGCCGCCCCAGTAGTCAACAACCACATCACCAGCCCTCCGCCCAGCCAAGCACCGAACCTAGCTGTGATCCAGATAGACGGACAGACTCTACCCCGGATCCCTGTCATCCTCGCGGGTAAACAACTACACGCTCTACTCGATTCAGCCGCAACGCACAACTTTGTGAGAGCTGCCCACCTCGACCACGGTACACGGATCCAACCGCTGAAGCTACCTGTACTGCTGGCCAACCGTCCCACTAGCTGCGAAACGGCCATACAAGGACATCTGAAACAACAGATCCAACAGCACATTCAAAATATTCCCTTCCTAGGTCTACCTGACCTACGCAAAGACATCATCTTGGGACGACCATGGTTTCGGGAGAATAAGGCAGTGCTTGACTTTGAGCAAGACAGGCTAATCTACGGCAAGACGCAGCAAGATACGATCTTCTGGATAGCACAACCACCAGTCTCAGTAGATGCCACCCTCCATCACCACGGCCGCCACCATGACAATTCAACTCAACAGCTCAGAAATACGCAGCCAGCGGCCTTACCGATACTCACGGGAGAAACTGCAAATTATCGAGTCCGAAGTTGCCGCCCTCAAGGAACGCAACCTGGTAGAAGCCAGTGATTCGCCTTACAACTCTCCAATTGTCGTTGTCCCCAAGAAGGACGGCACATCACGGTTCTGCATCGATTACCGATGGCTGAATTCCATCACCGTTCCAACCACGGCACCGCAGATGACCCTACAGGACGTCATTCGAAGCCTGGGAACTTCAAAAATATTCAGCTCACTCGACCTACGGATGGGATACTGGCAGGTACCACTCGCACCCCAGTCTCGACCTTACATGGCCTTCACCACTCCCTATGGCGAACAGCTACAATTTAGGGTCATGCCTTTCGGCCTACGAAATGCACCCAGCTGCTTCCAATCCATGATGAACAAGGTACTGAGTGGATACGTCGACAAGTTCTGCTACGCTTATCTTGACGACATCATTGTGTACTCGGATACCTGGGAAGAACACTTACTCCACTTAGCCAAAGTGTTTGAACGGTTAAATCTATACAATCTCTCTGTCTCAGCAGCAAAATGCCAGATCAGCCGCAAGCAACTTGAATACCTCGGTCACATAATCACCTCCGAGGGCAACCAAGCAAAACCGCAGGCTATCCTAGCTGTGACTTCTGCCCAACCACCCACCACCAGAAAGAAACTGCGAGAATTTCTCGGAGTAGTCGGCTGGATACGAGAATTTTTACCCAACGCCGCTGACGTTTGTGCGCCTCTGTCTGAGCTACTTAGCACGAAGACGCGATGGAAATGGTCACCAACAGAAGAGACAGCTTTCCGCCGCCTACAAGCATTGACTGCCAACATCCAACCACTCTGTCGACCAGATTTCTCCAAGACCTCCATCCTACAGACAGACGCCAGCAAGGTCGGTATAGGGGCTGTCCTATACCAAGAAATCAACAATGACCGTAAGGTGATCGCATACGCCAGTGCCAAGCTGAACCACACGGAACAACAGTATCACAGTAACGAACAAGAGTGCCTTGCGGTTGTCTGGGCAATAAAGCGATATCGCCCTTACCTGGAAGGCAGGCCATTCATACTCCGTACCGACAATAAGGTGATTACCTGGTTACAAACTGCAAAGGACAGCCGCGCCAAACTCACTCGATGGGCCCTGCTCCTACAAGAATTTGACTTCACCCTAGAACACTGCCCGGGTAAAGAGAATCAGTTCGCCGACGCACTGTCACGGCAACCTGACAACGAAAAAGTTGAGGAGACCAGTCAACAACTAGAACTAAGCCTCCCGACATCCTGCCAGTCACCAGTGAACCCGCTACACTAGCAAGCATCGCAACCGAAACTGAACTGTTAGAAGAGATTCGGAAAGCATAGGCCACAGACGACCAGATCAACGCGCAGGTGCAATGATGGATGGAGATCGAACCCCGACCGTTGGAGGATCAACCGGGAACTGATCAAGTATTCCTCACCAGTTACCGCCTACACAACCGACTCTGGGAGAAGAAGACACGCGACAGTTGGCGAATAGTCATACCGCCCAACTTTCGCACCCGGCTACTGTTCCGCTATCACGACGATGATCTAATGGGACATCCAGGCTAAGCCGAAACCTACCGAAACATCGCTACATACTACACTTGGCCCCGTATGAAGGCGCAGATAACCGCGTACGTACAAAATTGCCTGCTGTGTAGCTGCTCAAAAGCGTACAATCATAAAGTGTGGAATCACGAACCTACGCAACGACCGCGACGGTCTACTAGACCATGGGAAACCGTATGTCTCGATCTGATGGGCCCCTACCCACTCTCCAAGCAAAGAAATCAATTCATATTGGTCATCACTGATTCTTTCTCCAGGTGGATAGAAGCCTACCCGCTGCCTCACGGCGACGCCAACACGATTGGCCGCACGATGGATACGCACCTGTTTCCCAGATGGGGATACCCAAAAATCCTACTCTCCGACAATGGCACTCAGTTTACGGGGAAACTATGGAACAAACTCTGCCTCAAATGGGGAGTCTTACACTACACCATGCCAATTTATCACCCCCGAGCCAACCCTACCGAGAGAAGGAACCAGGAACTCAAGAAGGGACTACGGATCCGCCTACAAGAACAACACCAAGAATGGGAGAACCAACTACCATCCGTGCTATTCACCCTGCGAAATCGACAGAACACGGCAACAAGATACAGCCCCAGTCAAATCCTGTTTGGCCAAACCCTTCCACGGCCAGGGGAATGGAGCCACTGGCCCGAAAATCAACTCGAACCGCACAAAGACCATATTAACCAGCGTCTACACACGCTAACCGCAATCCAACGCGAAGCCGTGTTGAACCAAGAAAATTATCTCAATAGGAAGGGAGACCCGATAGCCAAGACACAGCCTCGTTACCAGATCGGCGACCAGGTGCTCACACGGAATCATCAACTCTCAAACAAGGCTCAGAAATTCCACGCGGGCCTAGCACCCAGATGGAAGGGACCATATACGGTCGCCCACAACCAAGGAGCTGTCTACTGGATCACCCGTGACAACGAGACCATCAAGGTGTACAAGACTCAACTATGCCCGGCTCCAACCACCGACCAGCAACATCTCTTGGAATAACAACCCACCTGTTGGGGGAGACCCTTCTGGTCTTATTTCTGTAATTATTGACCACAACCCACCTGTTGGGGGAGACCCTTCTGGTCTCACTTCTGTAAAATTATCGCCCAATGGCACTTTTGTATATTTTGTAAACATTGTATCTTGTTTTTTGCAATCAATAAATTCTCGCCGTGGCTACCTCAAACGGGGGGGGGGGAATTGATACCTCCCTCGCGTTTGCTACCTTTCAGCCTGCCGCTCTGCTACCCACGCCACGCATCAACCAAATGAGTGGTTGACCCACCCGCCACCAGGGTGCGCCTCAGTCGCCGCCACCCGTTCCTGCGTTTCTATTGGCCGAGCACCGCCGGCCAATAGCAGCGCAGGTGAACTCGGGGACTGTGAATAAAAGGGGGCTACTCAGCTACCCTCGATAGCACTTGCTCACTAGCAGCCTTCCACTGAAGAGCCAGAAGAGACCACCAGCCAAGACCACTACCAGAGACTACTACCAGCCGAGACCACTACCGAGACCAGGAGCAGAGCAGCAAGCAGGCCAATGAGGGAACCACGGCGAGACTAACCGCAACCTGAGGTGTCTTCCTTGTCTACTACCCAGCCGATGCCTAGGAGGAACCGAGCCGGCCGCCGAATCCAGAAGAGGAGGAGGCTGTTCGCCAGGTGGAGGAGAGGCTGAGGCTGTACACCGCCGCGCCAGCTGCGCCCCAAGACTTAGCGCCCCAGCTTAACAACTGGCGCGCGGTTCTGGATGCGCGGGTTGGGTGCCGAACCGACATCGGAGTGTGTGCAGTGGAAGCCTACGACCCTACCTGCCCGGGGTTTGACCGAAGGCCCCTTCTAAACGAGGAAGTGGTCGAGGAGGTCCTCCCGGCGGAGATTCGGCACGACCTCTGGCTAGTAGATCACCCGGTCAACCCTCTCCGTAGCCCGGGTAAACCAGAGTGGAGACTGCGAACCATTGACTTGAGCCCCTGCCGGCCTGCTCTCGCACCAGACGGACCTGCCGGGACTCTCGCGCGGCGTGGTATCGCGCCAGTCGACGACTACTAAACATCTAGCCTGCCTTGGTCCCTTTTAGGGCCACCAGCAACAATCTTGGTCCCTTTTCAGGGCCACCAACAACAAACTTGGCCCTTTTTTGAATCAACAATAACTGACCACTTCACCACAATTCTAGGAGTGCAACATATTTCGAGAAATAGTGCAAATGAAACTGGAACACATGAAATAAACGAGAAAATAGACATTAATAGCTTGAAGAATGAACTACTGAATGAGGAGTGGATTCATGTTTTAGAAGATAATAATCCAGATACATCTTATGACACCTTCTTATCAACTCTGAGACAACATATACAAAATAATATCAAGCAGCATCGGCGGCAGAAGAAGTACAAACCCATCAAACCATGGATCACCAGAGGTATAGTAGCAGCAATAAGAACCAGAAATCTACTCAACAAAAGAAGAAAGGAAGACCCAAACAACATTAACTTAACCAACTTCTATCGTCGGTATAGGAATACACTCACAGCTTTAATTCATGAAACAAAGGACCAATACTATAGAGAGAAATTGTATGAAGCTGGAAAGGATAATAAAAAAATGTGGAAAGTAATCAAAGATGCTACTGACTCTAAATCAAAAACAAAAATGAAATTTTTAGCCTTTTCTCTGACAGAACGGACGAGACCACCGGATTCTTCAATAATCCTGCATCACTGTGGAAGCACCAACAACCCGTGTGATTGCCCTTCAATTCAACAAGTCAATGAAATAAAATATTTAGGAACAATAGTGGACAACAAATTCAAATGGGACAAGCACATTAATCTATCAATTACCCGGATCAGGAAGCTTCTCTACAAATTCTATCAACTCCGTAAAATCCTCAACTATGAGACATTAAAAACTGTTTTTTTTTCTTTAGTGCAATCAATTTTAAGATACGTCATAATTATCTGGGGAGCTACGAATTTTACACATGTTGAACCTCTCTATAAACTTCAAAAACGAATACTAAAAATAATAGGCTTCAAGGAGAATCAATTCCCCACGAACATTCTTTTCAAGGACAGTAAAGTACTGAGTGTAAGACAACTCTACATCCAGGCTATCATTACGCGAATGAGGAGAAACAACGAACACATAAGACTGGCAGATCACAACCATCAAACAAGGCAGAGAAACACGTATTCAATAGTACCAAGGATGAACACTACATTTGGGCAAAGAAACTACACATATTTGGGACCAAAAATTTATAATTCAATACCAAGTTACATTCTTATTCTAAGAATTCAATAGACACAGGTTCAAGAAAAGTTTATTTTCCTGGTTGGTTGATATTGGAGTGGAAAATTGTGAAAATTTAGTTAGACTGTAAATATTGAAACTATTTATTCTTCATTCCACTCTTTACTGTTTTTCATTTTTCTAAAAATAACCTTTCTTATTATTATCCTTAATAGAACATTAATATTTATTTACTAATTCCATAATTTTGTTTGTTTGTATTATACATTTTTACTAATTTTATTATAAAAAACTTTAATCCCATATCAGTGAATGAAGTTTGTAAATAGTAATTATTACACGCAATAAGCAACTAATTACTTATACCCCAACACATATAATATATAGTGGGGTGTATATTTATTCATTGAAATTATCATTTATTCATTGTTGAAACACCGCTGATTTATGTAGTTATATTACAATACTATATTATCAATATTCTAATGTTGCATTCAATCTTCATTGTAATTAATAAGTTTTCATAATATGTGAAATTTGTTGCATAATTGGCTGTTGTACTGTAATTTATTGTAGATTCGTGTATGAACCAGAATGTATTGTAACTTACTTGAATAAATAAATTTGAATTTGAATTTGAATTTGAATTTGAATTTCAGGGCCACCAAAAGCCATTTTGTTTCAGACAGTGGTAACAAACCCCTCGCTCGACCCGACTGACTAGCCCAACTGATGAACGAGCCACACCTTCCGCCATATCATGCATAAATAAATATCAAATAAATCAACATTAAGCAAAATATCGAAAGTTGTTGAGTATTGAATCAGTCTCATTCTAAGTCTTGCAAGTAGGCGTACATACCAGTTTCCTATGAACTGCAATCAGATGCCCGGCTTGATGGTATGGAATGTCAGAAAGACTGGAGCTGCTTGCGCTGCAATTACCGCTATCCGTATGACCCAGGGAAGGCGGGGGAGTTCTCTCCATTATTTCGAACGTTTCTGATTCCGATTTTCCATCCATATTTGGACTCTAGAACAGTGGAACGTTTTTCGTAGAGATTCGGACATCATACTAAAAGACACTACACTCAACTGAATGTAGATGCACTGGACTACGCGCCAAAATCAAATGAATCAGAAAACATAGAAAAAGTTGAGTTCTGGAACAGAAGCATGGCTTACTTCTAAAGATCCTGAGTTTTGTACGCACTTTAATGAATATATGTCAACTGAATTATTGTTCTCTAATGTTATAACCTGATAACGTCTTAAATAAATACATATGTTGCCAACCAATTATTCGGGATAGCCAATTTTATCTATAAACTATTGTAATCGGAACAGATATTTTCCATCTAGGTTGCTTGCACATCACTTGTGCAGAACTTAAGCATAATTTTCAGTGTTATAATTCTCCAGCTAACAAAATATGAACACTCACAACAGAAGAATAAGAGAGGATTTCACCAGGAGCTACACGCGCCGTTAGATGTACGGTAGTATGAACTGCATTTAGCCAGTATCTCTCACAAAATCGGATTCCACCACACGCCCTTAGAGCTACTTTTGACTAACTTGTCGATCATGAATCAACCGCCCAATTTTGGCAAGTTGACTTCGGTAATCTTTCGTTGTTTACTGTTGAGTCGAAAGTTGGCTGTCGTATGTTTTTAATTTTATTAGAGCTTTTCCCAGATGTGGGTCGATATGATTAATAATTATATTATTCAGGAGCATATTTGAATTTGGTATCAATTATGGTATTTGGGAACAAATTTTTTATCTATTGTAATTGATGACACGAAAACATACAGAGTTGTTGAAAACAACAGAGATTTTGAATGGGAAGGTTATATGATTCATGATTTCGAGACTGTCATGTCTGTCCATTACTGTTCTGTCATAAAATTTTTGTGTGCCATTTTGAATCCAACTTCATTTTTTTTAGATGGGAAGGTGTATTTATGATACATGATTTCTATACAGAATTTCAAGAGAAAATGAATGGCGAAAACCGCAAATCGATATCTCAAACCGTTACAAAGTTATTCACATTTAAAGATACTAAATAAGTACAAAGAAAGTCGAAACTATCAAATTTCACTCTTTCAAGTGTAACTAAACACTTATAGTAACATTCACTCACATATTCAACACTTTCAACAGAAAAGGTTGATCTGTCAGATTTTTAATGAACTCATTCTATCATTTTTGTATGCTTTATTGGTATCTTTGAATGTGAATATGATATTAATGTGAGACCAGGTATTTGCACTTCGTCAGACCATTGAAAGATGCTATGGAATAGACCTGAATATGTTATTCATAGACTTCAAACAAGCCTTTGACAGCATCAGTAAAGTGAAGGTGCTAGACACAATGGAGGAGTATGAATGCCCCGGAAACTGATTAGACTGGTGAAGGTGACACTCTCTCAAAGTGTAGGTGTTGTACTGATTAATGGAAGAATGAGTATGGAATTCATGGTGGACAGTGCAATTGGACAGGACCATAATGCGCAGAACTATGCAGATGACATAGTTATAGTTGCTAGGAGTGAACGGGTATTCAAAGAAACCTTTCTGGTCAGAGAGTGAACCAAGGAAGAACAAAATACATGAAGATGAAAAATATATCTATATAGAGAAGTCATCTAAGAAAGCTGGGTATTGGAGAGTATTCCTTTGAAGATGTTGAAAGGTTTAATTACTTTGGCGCAGAGGCCAACCAAGAAAATAGAATATCCCCAGAAATAAAAAGAAGGATAATGCTTGGCAACAAAGCATTTATTGTCAATATGCAATTAATAAGATCAAGAGCTATTTAAAGAGAAACAAAAAACGTTAAAACAAAAAACAATTATACAGGGTTGATGAAAATCAAGGAAATAGCTAAATATTTCTTTTACTAGGATAATTTCACAGTAGATTTCAATGGGGATCCTATTTGAATTGAAAGTTTACTGTTCTGTCATTATACAATTTTTGTGTGCCATTTTGAATCCAACTTCATTTTTTTAGATGGGAAGGTGTATTTATGATACATGATTTCTATACAGAATTTCAAGAGAAGATGAGTGGCGAAAACCGCACAATATATCAAACTTTTACAAAGCTATTCACATTCTTACTAAATTATACCGGCGCTAAAGTCCATTATGAACCTTCGCCTCCTCCACAATATTTGCCACCAGTCATTTCTTGTCTGGGCTAACACTCCACTGCATCACTTCAATCACACGCAGGTCGTACTCCACCTCCCTCCATCACTTCCATCACATGCAGATCCTCCTGTACCCTCAGCCAGCTCCTTCTCGGCCTTCCTCTTCTTCTTGCGCTGTAGAAGACTTCTCGCATGAGCTTCTGCTGGGCTCTCTCCTGTGGCATCCTCTGGACATGTCCCTGCCAACTTAATCTTATTGACTTCACGAATCCTCCAAATCTCTCCTTCATTTCTGGGACCATAAATTCTTCTTAGCACCTTCCTTTCATATTCTTTCAATGCATGAGTGTTCGCTGCATTCGGAGTCCATGTTTCACAGCCATATTTCACGACAGGTCTTATCAACGTTTAATACATTTTATCGTCTATTACGTGGTTGATTAAACAGTATTTTCCAATTTAAGACTATCCAATTAGTATTTTAATTAATTCTTATTTCAAATGAAGTCTACTGAATTTTAGTCACACTATTTTCCAGAGTACTAAACTCAAACAAAAACTTATCATATTGATAAGTGAAATTCTTACCTCTAAATCACTAGTAGCTACCGGGAACATGTTATTTGGATTATCTGGTTGAGCACCACCCCAAACACTGCCTGTAAAATAATTAGCCCAACAATAATATCATTGACAAATAATTTGACATGTATATTTAAAGTAGCATTAGCCGATTCAGCCGTAGATGACTCAGCATTATGTCAATTATTCAAATAATTTATTCTCAATCCAATCATTACAAAGAAAATACATACGAATATAAGCTCAACTGACAGAGTAAAAATAATGTTTCAAAAAAAGGATGTAAACAATTGAGTGGAAAGAGACATTACACACAAGAAATATAGCCCAGAGTCTGAGCATGGGCATGACTTTTAGACTATAATAATATCCTATGAATTATATGAAAAAACCGAATAATTATTATACACTAAGTCAAAATTGACCAAAATAAAAACAGATGATCTACAACAAACATACAGCAAAGCAACAAAATAATGATACAGCCATTTTTGACCAATTTCACTTTAATCATAACATAATGGTATATACAATAAGGCGAAATGGATAAAGTATTATATTGAATGAAATATAATTACCACAATATCAACTTCTCAACTACACAAAAAAAGTATACCTCAAATAATTGAATGGCATTCATTCTATAGGGAGGTCCTCGTTATAATGGCAATGAAGAAAAATAGGAGAACAACGTTGCCGATCCTCTGTCTTGTCAATGCCTTCTATAGACGGTAGCTGATACAGCTTTACTGGTGTAATATGAACTGTTATTCTCGTTTAAAATACTAAATTATATTTTTCAATAATTACATAATGAATTTTCATAATTGAGATGAAATATATTCTCAATTGATAATTAATTCTACATTTTAAAAAGACGATCTGGCAACAGAGCAAAGCGGGAAAGAGATAGCGCTATCCGCTTTGTTGAATGATAGACAAGGATAGCAATACCATTGCTAAACAGACACTGCCATTATAACGTGGACCTCACTATAGAGACTGAATTTGGTTCAATTTTCTAGAGCTTATTCCTGATATAGTTTATCAATTGTTTCAAAACGGCATAGACAACACCGCCAATGGAAATGCGAGAAAATCAACGGCACTTTTGGAGAATAGTAAACAATTGGATGAGACAACAACTGTCTGTCAATCTGTCTATTTCAATGTATTATACTATATTAAACATTTTCCTAATACTTACCGGTGACTATTTGAGGAAGGATAGATCTTTGGATTGCAGTAAATGTTTGAGCCTCTCTTTGAGATTTGACAGAGTTTATTGATAGACGCTCCTCGTCACTAAGGAATGAATAGCAAGGCAGTTCATAGGCATACAGTGATTCTGAGCAACCAGTCTGGTCTTTCAGTTTACTATCATCCGAAAGTGTAGTCTGCAATATTCAAAATTCATGACGAATGTGAATAGCTTACATTAGAGGTAGGTCGTATAATTGCATTATCATAAACAAGTTCAAACTCACAAGACATAGTTCAAACTCAGATGCACAACATATTTTGTTCGTGATTTTTGTACAAGTATGAGAATTTTCATTAGTTATTTAAATTAAGCCAGTTTAGCTGAATAAGGTGTTGCACCCTTCAGTCTACAAGGTTCGAATCCCGGTGACATGGAAGTTTGATTATCTCATCAAATCACCCTCGCACTTTCCATTACCCACGCAAAAACAAAAATTAAGCTCATGTGAGCGACATCTGCAATAAAATAATTATTATAGTAATAATAACAAAATGTATGCTATTATATTTTTGTTTATTCCATTAGTCACGTCATTTGATAGAATGCCGCTCAATCTAGCTTAGGTCTACTCAAATCAGTTTTGTAAGTTCAGTTTTATACTTTACATACCGGTATATGAATATCAATTTCAAATAAAACGATACGAAATTGTCACAATCGCTTATTTATGAGGGTAATTTGTTTACAACCTCCGATCTCATGTAATAAGACACAGTCTAGCGGTAGGGGGGCAACTTTCACAGAGCTGTTCAGCTCTGTTATAGTACAGAGCTGAAGAGCTCTGTGAATATAGCACTGAGCTAAACAGCTCTGTGAATATAGCACTGAGCTGAAGAACTCTGTGAATATAGCACTGAGCTGAACAGCTCTGTGAATATAGCACTGAGCTAAACAGCTCTGTGAATATAGCACTGAGCTGAAGAACTCTGTGAATATATCACTGAGCTGAACAGCTCTGTGAATATAGCACTGAGCTGAAAAGCTCAACCTTGAATATATTATCGTCCCCACCAGATGCCCTGTGATCGGTGCGGCCAGATCGTCAACTGTTGTCGAGAAACATGGCCGTTGCACTTGAATCTGCCGCCTAGTGATAGTTACGTAGTTCTATTAGCTTTTGCAAGCAACATACAATAGTTTGGCATAGATCTATCAGGAAAACCTAAAAGTTTAGGCAGGAAATGATGTGAGTGATGTTGTGTTTGAAATGAGAAACGTCAGTTGAAATGACTTCCGAAATCGTCGTGATGCATGAAAACTTGGACTCACAGTGCTGGTGCAACCAAACAGCTTCTCCAACAAATCAAATGGGATAATTTTGATCACCCAACATACAACCCTGACTTAGCCACTAGTAATTTATACCTTTTCGCCAAACTCAAGACATGCCTTTGAGGGCAGAGCTTCCTAATTCACGATGTGTACCAAAACAACGTCATAGCCCACTTGAACTCACTTTGACGGTAGCATTTTAATAAGAGGGTTTTGATAGGCTGATCTACTGGTATGAAAACTGCCTCATTAACGGACATTAACGGCAATTATGTTACAGAATAATAAAAAATATAAGTAGCTTTTGGTGACAATATTATTCTTCTATATACACTCGTCTTTTATTTATGACCAATCGGAGGTTGAAAGAAAATGTCCCTCGTATTTATTGAAAAACTTGTAAGTGAATAATTAAGCAGTTTTCAGTCATTTTATTTCATACGAGCAGATGTAAACCGCGGTCCACAGGGGTCTGTGAGAAACACAAATAGATTGAATGATATTTTTCAAGTTCCATGCTTAAAATTAGAAGTGGGTCTATTATATTATTAAATTTACTTGAAAATTTACGTGAAATTCATTATTGGTAGAGTTTAGTATAAAATCATTTTTTGTCACAATGCATTGTTTACCATATAACACTGTTGTACACGAATGGATTTAGGGTTTCAATTAAGAATTTCGGCCACTAATACGCCTTCTGATAACGAACAAACGATTCAATAAACATTACTTGTCCTTAGTGCGAGGACAAAGCAGAGTGGCCATGATCACTCAAACTAACATGGCATCAGCTTCAAACTTCTCTAAAATTAGTCACTAACATACAAAGCGTTAGTCTTAAACACAGAACGACGATACTGCTGAGTGCCGAGATAAAAAAATATTATAAAAGCATTTTCGATATATTTTTCTGGATATTCAATTTTTACTCTTAATAATTTTCACACTATTAATTTACATACATCAACTAGTATAAATATCCAATTGAAACTTGAAACTTTAAATCACCTTGATTTCTCCGTCAGCAACCTTGACCAATTTCAATAAAGAAGCTGGAATGCCGCTTAATGAAGATAGCTGATTCTTCAGGACAGTACAAGTAGCATCGACATTCAACCTTAACCCATACTGAATTGGTACTGATCCATTCAAACGAATAACTGTAAAAATGCAATCAATTCATATTCAGTTTAGATTACTGTTTCCTAGTTTTCAACTTGTATTATTAAGAAAAAAAAAACAATCGATCCGAATTGAAAGAGTAAATTTCACTTCATCTGGATATGAAAGATACATCTTGCTAGAATAAAACGATTAGTAGAACAAAGTAATAATATCACTTTAACATTACATGAATTGATACTTCATTTATGTATACTGTATAAGGATTATAATGTAAAACGTGTAATGTATAGTCTCATAGTACCATCATCTTTCCAATATTCAATTACTTATTCAAATGAATAAGAATCTAATTAAGGAATGCTTATAATTATAGTGACTTTTCATTTTTCAAAACAATGAATTGGCTTCTTTCTGGTCGTTTTGACGTTCCTTTGAACAATCATTGTTTTACTTCAAGAAATATTGAATTTATAGCTGAATTCAATACTAATAAACTTGTAATTTGTAACATTGATTCCTTGTGAGAAATTATTTAATGCTACACATTTCAATATTTTGATTTGATCGACTATCACTATGAGAGATTTGTTTTAGAAATATTAGAAAGCAAATTATGAAAAAAAAGTGGTAAAGAAGTGTTAGTAAATTGTCAAACACAAAACTCACCTATAACAAGAACATGAACAAATGATTCCAAAGGCAAGGGCAAAGATAGCGAGTTGAAAGGTTCAAATTTCACAGATTCGTATCCACAAACATTGCATATTATTGAAGATTTTAGCTGTCCATAAAATAAGTCTATGATTATTGATTTATTTCGCAAGATCATTGCTTCCCACGACTGAAATGAAATAGTTCACAAGTCAGTAAATTTACATTCTTCACAAACGGAATACATCCACAGTGAATATTTAAACCGTCCGAAAACAGTTATTTGTGCAACTAGAGCGCAAAGTGACACTTTTCTGCACCGAAATGAATGTTTACGCACGAAATTTGTTGATTATTATCCTATTGTTGATATTTGGTGTTTTTCAGTAGCATGCGTTTATATGAAACGTTCAATGACCGTACAATATTTGAAAACCAACATCTAGAAAGAAATTTCCGACATAAAACATGCTATTCTTAAAACGCTATTCTAGTCGAACGTTGGAAATAGGAATTTGTACTGGGATTCGGGAAAGTCATACGCATGATTTGATCTCCAAAACTCAAAAAAATCTGAATATGTAAGGGTACAACCACACTGAAAGCGGAGCGGAGCGTAGCGTGGCGTTCTAGAGCGGAGCGTGGCGTGGCGTGGTCAGAGCGTTCATGATACTCACAGGGAGCGTCTGAGCATCAAGCGTCTAGAAAATGTCGTTGTCCAAGTTTGCACGGACATTACTTTGTGAAAACAATTACTTGAAGTATTGGATTTTAGCTAAGTCTGCTAGGACAGCGTGGGTTGATGAAATTAACTTGATTCGTAGACTATTTGGTGAATATTACCATCTGTTTAATGTTTTAAGAAAGCATGAGTCCCGATTTTTTGAGTAGCCTACAACATGCGAATGTCAACTTCAACCTTTGATTATCTTTTGACGAGAGTGAAGCCTGATTTGGAAAAACAAGTCAATAATAATTTGAATTTTAATTCTAATTATTGGAGGAATCCAATATCTCTGCTGAAGAAAGACTTGTAATTAAAAATTAATTACAAAGTTTGTGTTTCTTTAATGATTACAATTTTTTTAAATAACTCAATATTATTTGTTACAAATGGTAATTGAGTGGAATATTTCTAATAAATTTATTAATTCAAGCCATCTAAATTCAAAATTTATAGTTTTCAAGTTTATTTCGGACTAAAATATTATAAAAATGAATATAAAAATATATGAATATATAAAAATATGTGAAATTCTAACATTTTCTTAGAGTTTGTCACCTATAAATTTGGAAGAAAAGTAGCACAAGAACTACCTTATTATTTTATGTACCATTGTTATTACATAAGTGTCATTTTTATTGTAAATAAATAACACTAAGGTAAACCATATTTCATAGAAATTTGAATGAAAATGATAAGAATAACCTTAACTACTTTTGATTTCAAAGTGCAATAGATGAATGTTCCCTTTTGAATAATAAAATAATACACATTACAGGGGAATTTGGGCAAACATTGAATTTAATATACTGGTGTACTAGATGGTAGTAGAAGATATAGTAGAACAAGTGCATTATTATGCACAAGAGTAGACTACTAGTATATACATTAGTAGGACACTCGCACTTTGACGCTCCAAAAAACAAACCAGCTTGTTCCAAAGTTTGACGCCTCGCCACGTTCCGCTCCGCTTTCAATGTGGTTGTACCCTAAGAAATGCGCTGATGAATTCACAGAGAATAAAGATTTTCTAATTGAAGCAATACGTTTCATCAAACTTAAAAAAATAAATGCAGCCGGACCATGTCTATTATACTACAAAAAATCACTTGATAACATATTTGGTTATCAAAATAATGATAATGAATAATCTTATTATTATTTCCTATTTTTATTGTTTATTATTTATTATGAGTAATATTTATACTAATTGCTTCAAGAGAAAAAAATCTTATTGAAGGAAGAGAGATGGATTATATTATTGGAAACTTAATCACAAGGAAATCAACTCACAAATAGGTAGAGGGAGTAAAAATTCAAAGTCATACTTCTGATTTGTAAAAATGTCAAAAACCTCAATTTCAAATAAGTTAATAAATGCTTGAGTTTTGTTTTATCAGAAAACGTGAATTAAACTTTTTTAAGTTTAAAGATGAGGTAACACCACACATTGATTGAAAGTCCACTTCAAAAAAAAATTAAATTCATTCTAAAAACGTAACACCACACAGCTGAAGAAGCTCATATTGAACGGAAAAAGGTTAAATTCACTACATTCCAATTTAATCGAGTGGAATAAGAATAAGAATCTTTACTGACCAATAAGTACATAATATTATACAATAGGCTTTGTCACTTTGTGAGGGCGCAGCACGCGACCCAGTCAAACATATTACAAAAATTAAGATTACAAATCAATTACCAGTCCAGTTATTTATGTCAGTAAGATTAAGATACTCTTCAGTAGAGTAAAAAGCCCTTTGCTTCAGCCAATAGGATACTGTTGGGATAATTTTTTTTTTGTTGGCAGGATCCTGATTGTGCGCGGCAATTTGTTAAACAATAAATATTACTGATACCTATGGCTTTTTAATGATTTGCTTAGTCTAATATATGGCGTAACTATGTTATCCCTGTGTCTAATTAGATGTGCATGCTGATGATAGTGTTGTTTGAAATCATTTATATTTTTTAACATAAATTAGGTTACAGTAAATGTACATAGATGGAAGAGTCATAATATTCAGTTCAATAAAGCTATTTTTACAAGTTTCATCACTCTTCAGGCCAACTATGCAACGAATAGCTTTTTTCTGTCATACGAATACTTTTTTCATCTCACTACTATTACCCCACAGTCAAAGTCCATAATTAAGTTGAGAGTGAAAAATACCATAATAGGTAAGAATCAAGACTTCCTTACTAACGTTACATTTCAATTTCCTTAACCCTAGAGCTGGCAGCTCTATGGCTTGAGACTCTGTTTTGCGAGACAGGTGTGGCAACCAGCTTTAGCCAGATGCCTTAAAACAACTGAAACATAACTCGGCTGCCATCTGTCGGATTTCTTTGGAAACTATACCATTCGATTAATTTGTTTGTGAACAGCACAGTGATGAAAACTAGACCACTCTAAGAGTCTCCTAGCTCTATGGAAATCTGTTTTTGTTGAACGCTACCAATCAGCTGTGTTTACAAATGTAATGACTGAGCGGCTGGTGATAAATAACATTGTCTATTATAAAATCTAGTAGATTATAAACAGCAATTTATATACTTTTGTGTGATTTATTAGATTTAGATAATGATAATGATTATAGTGATTCTTTCAAGTGATAGTTTAGACTATACTGAGGATAAAATTATTGAAAGCTTATACCCAAAAGATAGAGGTTAGGTACTTTTGTAGTTATGTTATAACTTTTTTATTATGCAATATTACAGATATAACTTCACATTTATTATAAATGTAGATTACTCTAAAAAGTATTTTAGTAATTTATTCAAGTGATAGTTTGGACAATACTAGGGTATTGAAATTGAATGCTCTAGACCCAAACAATGAGAGTTATGTGTTTTTTTCAGTTACCCATATGACATATTTTTGGGTAGAAGTCTTTTATTATGCAATTTTACTGGTTATAAATTTACATATTATAAATGTAGATGACCCTAAGGAGTATTTTAGTTATTCTGGAATCTGTGTAGTGTTCAGTGCAAAATACTTATGAGTGTTTGGAAATTGAAAAAAAAATTCAAATGGATTTCAAATTTTGGATATTGGATCATATGACATAAAATTACTTTTTTGGTGAGTTCTATTTCCACATATAATTATTCTTTGGTATTTTCTGAGAGAAATGATGCATGATACATTATCTTATGTGCTTTGGATGTATTCCTACAATTATTCAAATGAACCTCTGCAAACTTGCTGAATTCGACTTGAATTCAAGAAACATGACCCTGGCCATGTTTTTATTTATTATTTATTTTATTTATTTTTAATAGTTATTTACATAAATATTCTACATGACTAGTCCAGGTCAGCTTGCTATCCAGCATGATTCCTAATAATTTCACTGGCTTTAGGTACGGCTGGTGTTCAATATTTAAATTATTACGAAGAGTGAAAATTATATTCTCTGTTTTACCCTCATTAAGTGTCAGGCAATTTGCTCCGTACCACTCTTTACTACGGTCCATTGACAAAACAAGGCTGTCTAACATACTATCTACATTTACATTGGAATCCAAAATGGTAGTGTCATCAGCATAAAGCACAGAAAAGCTGGCTGGGTACATTTACATTAAAATCATTGATAAAAACTAAGAATAAAAAGGGCCCAAGGACCGAACCTTGAGGTACTCCAGCCAATACTTTCTTTGGCGTGAACCAATTTTTTTGACTAGATTTGGGCCTAAGTTTATAGTCAATTAAAGGACAATGAACATTCAGGTAAAACATTTATAAACGTAGATATCACACTATTTGTATCACAGACATTGAAAATATTCGACCAGTCGTAATAAGATAGACACCTATTATAATTATTTAGTCCAACAGCCGAGATAAGACGCTTTTTGCGGAATTCTGTTTCCTTGTCATTCTTTTTACTATTGGTAACTCCTATTGAAAAATTAACAAAAATACCTGCATGGTCAGATGTAAGGTCCTATTCATACAATTCATATTCTGTAAACTCAGGTTTAATACATGTAAACACATTGTCCAGGCTTGCTCTTCCCCTTGTAGGAAGGGAGTGTACATTATATAAATTGAAGGATCTCATCACATCCATGAATTGGAGGACCTCCGGTCTATAATCATCAAGTATGTTTATATTGAAATCTCCAGTGATTGCAATAGAAGAGTAGGGTTTTTCGGTGATAAAGCTTAAAACTTCTTCCAATCTAGTTAAGAAGTCCTGAAGATCAGAGTCAGGTGTCCTGTATAGACACATTGTAATACAGTTGTTTTGGACAATTTTTATGGCTGACATTTCAAATGCCCTATCCTCACAAAATTTACTAACATTCAGTTTACTATACTTGATAGAGGGACTGACTAATATAGATGAGCCTCCGTGTATGAGTGGAGGTGTCCTGCAGTAATAGGCTGCTAGGACGAAGCTACCTGGGACATATAGTGATATCTCATCATAATTTAACCAGTATTTATTAATACATAGAATATTGGTGCCCTTCTCCAACAAAATTTGTTCTATCTGGTTCAGCTTGTATTTTAGTGTGCAGACATTTATGAAAAAAATGTTTAATTCACTCCTGTTTATTGTTGAATCCGTCTGTTGTACTTCTACGCTGGTTAGGTATTTACTGCTGTCGACTCTGCTATGCAGTTTAAATTATTGTAAGAGTCCATTGCAGTTTGCGGTTCGAAGGTAAACTTCAAAGGTATAGATTTGGAAACTATTTCATGATCACAAGCTCTCTTATCGACTAAACCCATGATTTTATCACACACATATTTCTTTCCTAGCCTGTTTAGATGTAGTCCATTTGATGTGTGAAAACGTCTACCTATGTTACTAATATTTACAAAAGTTACATTACTAAAATGCTTACATAAGTTAAAGTTTTGTTCATTAGCCTCCTGAATTTATTTGTTGATGGCTGACCAGATTGGGAGATCATGTCTGCGAGGGACTGAAAATACAATCACATTCCTAGCCAGTTTGTTGTGCAGTTCCCTTAGTTTATCCTGGAGAGAGGTGTGAAGTTCCTTTCCTTCATTATGAGCAACATCATTTGTACCAACTAAGAAGACGACTATATCATTGGCACTTGGTTGAATGATCAAACTACATCAACCTCAACTACATCCTTGAATCTAGCTCCAGGTTTCACTATACCAAGGAACTTATGGTTCTTGGCATTGAAATGCTTGTAGACGTCCCTACCCTGGCTATCAGCATACAAATGTACGTTCAACGACTTAGTCCTAGCAGTCGTTTGTGGACGACGTGTTGGCTGCACATGGTTGTGGTCAACGTCCCCAGCAGGTAGGGGTGGTGAGTCGCTTACTTCCAATGCAGAGAATCTATTTTGAGTTCGAACTGAGGGATTAGGAGCACGATTTTTCAGTCTGGTATTGTACTTAGGTCTAACAAATATTCCATCAGTTTTTTCCGGCTGAATTGTGTGAGTTTCTCAGAGTCGGATTTTAGAAGACTAATGATTGCATTCTTATCCTCTATCTCCTTCTTTAATGATAGCTTATTTTTATTTAACATTTCAATTTCAATTTTTAGGATTTTTATTTCATCTTCCGCTATCTCTTCGCAATGTAATGACTCTTCAAAATCAAGTTTTCTTTTACTTTTTTCTAATTCTAAAGAATTCAATAACAACTCTTATTTTCTTTAGTCATATCGGTAACACACTACTGCAAGTCGTTATTTGTTTAGATAGATGCATCAAATTTGTTCAATAGCGACGTGATTTCAGGCACTAAATCAATTATTTCATCACTTGAGTACTTTTCACATAACACTGAGAGGATTCCATGAAGGGTTACTGCAGTCTCAGCCACTTCCTGATTAATTAAGTCGTTTTTTATATCATTTAAGTGTTGCTGTGCCATACCATTGGCTTTGTCATATTCACTACGAGTTCTAGTCATTTTGAACTTTTCTAAAATAACTTGGGTGCTATTCAACTATTGAGGACAGGAAAGTATAGAACGGTGTCGAAAGAGCCTAGAGAGCTTTCAAGGCGGGAGAAACGGGAAGCTCCTGGTTAGAGGAATACGATTATATATAAGGAATTGAAATAGCAACAGTATGAGATCCCATAATTAATATTATTGTTCTCGTAATTAGTGATAATACAATAGAGCGCGAAGGCAGAAAAACAGTTTTAAAATTACCGCGTCTTCTACACCTGTTTTAAAACAGTCGTTGTCACAGCAACCGGCGACGCTTCAGATGTGCTTATATCAAACTCAAATTGCCGGCGGGCGAAAGCAGAACAACAAGAGCACCCTTTTGGAGCCTCTGAAAAAATCACTGATCTGGGTTAACAACAAAAAATCACTGATCTACCTTAACAACAAAGCATCCAACTTCTGCTGTTTCTAGCCGATAACATTATTCACTGACAAGTAACAATACTCACTTACTCTTCAAACCTAACCTTCAAAACGTTACCAGATACTTCAACTATTCCATCTAAACTCCCTACACTTTTTTAGAGTAACAGTTGAAAAGTCTGTACCCAAACACTAATAGAGAATAAAAAATCAACTTAGATAGCAAACTTTTCACTAAACTTCAAATACCAAGCTATTTTCTACAGAACAACAACAGACATAACATTCCGGCAGTAGAGACTGCGCGCGCACATTCTTTGCTGAGCGCACATTCAAGCTGCGCGCGTGCAAATTGTTCTTTGGAGAAAAAACAGCATTGGTTTAGAGAGGAGTAATGTTGTCAAGTTTTATGTGATAACCGCTAAAAAGCAACCACATCTAAACGTTTGGGACTGTACTTCAATCATGTCGAGTATCATTTGATTTTAGTTGGATAGTGTGACATGGGATTCAAGTAATTATTTAATTAATTGATTTTTTGTGTTTTAGATTTTAAAGGAAGAAGACTCTGGTATATCATTTTCCGTAGTTGGACTTTGATGAGAAAATTTCATTTAGAAAGTGGGCTAAGTAGTATTATTGCAGTGACAATAAGATTTTGCTAACTAAAGTCTCAACGACACTGAGAACAAATTAAGAGATATTTGTTGGTTCTCACGGATGTGTTGGCTCTACAAGGCAAGGAAATAGCGGGTGTTTGGTAGCCTGTAGATATTATCACAGAGAAATATTGCAGACCTGGCAAGTACTCGCTTGCCAATTTTCGTGAGAACCGATTCTTCCACGAGCAGCAGTTAGGCCTTCTGGAACGCTGACGTGGAGAGGGAAACGTTTTCCAGACCTAAAACTACCAGTCGTTAAACAACTGAGTTATCGAGCATATCAAAAATAATATATTAAAAAAGTGGAGTTATATTTCGACATCATGATAGGCTAAGTGTCCAGTGTATTGGGATTACGGTGGAAGTGATCTTTATAAAACTTTTCACCCGACCGAGACTCATTTGTTGTAGTAAAATTTTATAAAGTATTTGTAACCAGTTTGCAGAATCTTATTGGCAGGTAGTTTTTAGAAATGAAATTTAAATAGAATGTACAGTATTATTTTGTTCCTCAAATTTCAAGTAAATAATTACTCAATAAATAAGAAATTAATTAGGTAACAAAATGTTGTTGTTTATCACGTTACCATGACTCCTTTAAAGTTATAATTGAAGATATTCTAAACCCATCTGGAGCGGTTACAGTATTAACAGGTATTGATAATAGTCAATTCTGTATCAAATATTCTATATAAATACAACATTATCATCAAATAGAAAATCATAATATTTGGGTGAGATATTTTAAAAAATTAAAGTACCTAATGTATAATAGTTTCACATAAGTTGCATATGAGTGAATAGGTCTCGTGATTGACAACGCTATGTAAGCCTCCATTCAATCAATTCTGGCTTGTTACCGTGATTCGCACTACAATAGACAAAACTATAAACTAATAGTAACACCACACAGATTTTTCAAGTCAAGTTTCATGAAAAATTGACAAAATTGATTTACCTCTTGAGCAACAATAACATCGGGCCGACTATTGCTTTCTTTGAGTACAGTATAAGGTTTGTCAGCAACACGATTCAAATCCTCATGAAGACCGTCGAGCAGAAATGCCAACAGCTCTTGTGAGTCATGCTGTTGAGATCCCGTGAAAAATGGGGCAAATTTTCCAATTGTCCACTAAAATCAGAAATCAATATTCAAGTTTGCATTCATCGAATGATTGAAATTCTATATTTGTGATGAATACTGTCAAATTTTGTATAATATATAGTAATCTAGTCTAAATAGACTAATGAGCAATTTTTCTAAAATAATAAGGTTTAAATTAATAAGAGGTACTTCTCTTTCTAAAATAATAAGGTTTAAATTAATAAGAGGTACTTCTCACCAAGACTTACCACTTCTAGAAACGAACTTGAAAAATATATATTGAGAAATAATAAATATATAGGCTAATTAAATTATCATGTATTATAGATACACATTCTATAATGGGATGCTACACGATAGTTTAAGGAAATTAATCCAAGTATGTAAAGGACTTTTTTCCATATTGTAAATGTTTGGTTTTTTCATGTTTAATAAATACCTCGACATGGGTTACAGGACAGAAAAATTAAATAAATAAAATAATTCTCACTATTAACACTGCTCTGCTTGTGACACTTTCACTCCACAACACTACATAATTCGAAGGGTTTGGTCCGCTTCAATCTGCACCGCATATGTGTGTTGTCAAGTAGCTGAACGACTTTTTCATTTTCATGCTGTTGGATTCTATCTACATGCTTGCGTGCGAAGCATGGTGGCACCATTGAAAGACTACAATGAGGTGAGTTATTTCGAGGAACTTTAAATAGCTCAAATAGGATATTTTTTAAAATGGAATTAATTTCCCAAGAATTAATATTTTGGAGAATGTATACTCAAAATTCCATGAACTTATTTGCTACCAATTCGGAAATTGACCTCCCCCAAGATTTCTAATTTAGGCGCTCATATCTCTAAAAGTATAAATGATAAAAAAAGTTTTTCCTTTTCTGTTCCATATTGGTACATTGAAATATTCTGCAATGTGTTCCTAATTACCTCACATTGATTTATTGTGTTTCCAAAACTATTTATTAGAAAAGTCGTCAGGGTGAGCCTGAGTAAAAAACAAATAATTTTATGTATGATATTTTATGGCAACTAGTAATTTTGGTAACTGACCCTCAACTTCAATGGAGCCAATGTTCTAAATTGACCACTCCATATATCTTGAATTAGATCGCCGTATTTTTTGGCTAGGTGGCCTCTCATCCCCATGGTATTTGACCTACCAACAGAACGATAAGTTCAACATTTAATTACAAAACTGCAGACTGAAATAAACTCAAGGTGAATATAAAATTACTGAAATGTTAAGGGGGTTCGCCAAATTAATTTTTAGTAAAAAATTGGATTTCTGTTTTTTACATTTTTGAATTCTCCCGGTCTTTCTGATGACAATGATGAAGCTTTTAGAGCTTTGTTTTGACGAGTAAAAATTAATTTTTGAGACCGCCGAACTGAAAAATGTGTTAACTGATAATTTTTCGTCGGCATTTTTAGAAATTTTATAATGTTTTTCCACATTATAATGCTGATGCTGTATTAGTTTTTGTTAGGTTGGCTAGCAGTGGCACATACTCATCAAGCTTGTGAGTTTGTGAACATGTGAGCTTCTTGTTTTTATTTACATTACATCTGTTATGAGGTTATGTTTGCCATAACCAAGTATTAGTGATTACAAAGTTTTCGTATTATTTTGTAATGTATTATTTCGTGATTGAGCAAAATGCCGACAGTTGGTAGAGTATTTAAAAAACGAAAAAACGTTCGGAAACCTAAAATAACTATCACTCCTGAAAATTATTAAAAAAAGTTTTTTGATCAAAAATTATTTCAAGTTTTGGATGTTTTGAAAAAAATTATTTTATGTAATACTGGAAAATGCCTATGTCTTAGAATAGAGAAATAAAAGGGAAAAAACAAAAAAAGAAAATTCATAGCTATATCTTTACTGGTTGTTGAGAAAAATGTACCTGAATATTAGAAATTTTAACATTGTTGGTATAGGAATTTGCGAACCCCCTTAAATCAATGTCTCACATTATAGAGCTTGGATTGATCTCGAATGATCGACACTCTTAAATGCTCGGTTAGTCAAAAATTTTGATCAACAAGGTGAAAAGTGATAATCTGGAACTAAATTTTATATTCATGAAGTTATTGAAATGACTGTCTAATTTAAAATTTATCAATAATGACTGATTTATAACTTGTTACTTTTAACATTGATCAATGCTTCTTTAACTTAAATTTGATTCATAATTAGGATCATAAGGGCCCCATTACACCTACATTTATAGTGACTAAGTAGGAGAAATGAGTATTATATCGATATCTTGACTAGATAAAAATTGTACAGTGAGTAGATATATGTGGACCAAATATACGCCGAAGAATTTGGGCTTGCCAGCCTTATTTTTTGTACTCTTTTATTAAAAAAATAATGATAGCTTCAATAATATCTGAGATATAGAGATATTGATCTGAGAATGAAGAGTTCACTCATAGGCAACTACATATTTTATTTTGTACACGCAACCCTGTATTTTGCCGCCGTATTGTCATCTTTGGCCAAAATGCCGAGGTGATGGATTGTCGGGGTCACACCTTGATGGCGTTCATCTCAAGGATCAGTGTGATCGGGGTCACACCTTGACAGCGTTCCCCTCAAGAATCAGTGTGATTCACGTGTGATCACACACAGTCGGAATCGGGTAATAGTTCTACACAAAATATGCATGCATACAATACTGGATGAATAAACATTAAAATAAATGAGTAAATGGCTTTGAGATGAGATGGATGGCTTCGGAATGAGTAAACAATGTATGAGATTTTATGAAAACTAGTAATAGGATTATGGCAAAATTACATGTCTAACTTTTCACCTGTTCAATTCATATAGGTGCTTGTTGCCCAGAAAGTATTCCGTGAGAATTCTAGTATTGCTAACACATTGTAAAGCTGCGTTCATGAAGCAAGTGTTTCCCAAATTGTTGAGGCCAGTCACACCTTTTTCCGTTTGACCAGCTGGAAATAGAAGAAATTATAAGTTATAATACATTTAGATTTATTAATATAAATTCATGGATCAATTTCTCCCTTGGAAGATAAAAAAATCAAATAATCATTCGGAAGTGCGGGAAGAAAATCCGAACCAACTAAAGCAAAGTTTTATTAAGACCCCGTTATTTTCTCAAAGCATCTACCCATTATTTATTTATTGACAGACAATGAATACAATGCAGGTGAAAAAAACAGGCATTACCCCAAAACTGTTTTCAACCTTAATTTAAAATAAACAGTCTAGAGGTTATCAGTCTACTCACCTTCAAATGAGAAAACACTGAATTGAAACTCGTAGATGAATAATGATAATAATAATTACTTCATAATTTATGAGAAAAGAGTTGATGAGACAGCACAGGGAAAAAATTAAAAACGATCCTTTGTTGTATGAAGAAGCAAAAAGAAAAGAAAGAGAGAGGTATCATGCTCGTAAGCAGGCGGGAAAAATAAAAAATATAAATGAAATGTCATCAGGAGAACAAAGAAAAGTTCGGAAAGCATGGCACCAGAGAAGCAAAAAATGTTACAATGAGAAGAAGAAAGCCATTGAATTTGAAAAAAAACGTTGGAAGACAATACCCCTCCAGGTAGTCTTGAAAATTTAAATATGATTGTTGATAATTCAGCAGAGTCCTCAAGAGAGAGATCAGGAAAAAAGAGAAGGCGTAAACATAGGAAAATGCTAAATGATAAAATAAAGAAGCTAGAAGAGAAGCTCAAGAAGGCTAAAAAAAATGAGGCAAAATATAAGAAAAGGTGTCAAAGACTGGAAGCAGCAAAGAAAGATACCCCCTTGAAAAATGTAGAAAATCTAGTAAGAAACCAAAGAGTGTCACCACAAGTGAAAAAACAACTAATTTTTGGAGAGGCTATAATAAAACAACTGAAAGAAAACTTCAAAGACAAAAAAAAGTCCAGAAATGTTATAGTTGGAATAGCTGGGAAAATAACAAAAAAGTATAAAATGACAACTGCTCTTGGCAGAATGCTAAAAACTAAAAGACTCCAAAAATGTGAATCAAGAACAAGTTTTAATAGAAAATATGAGCTCATTAAAAAACAAGTAGAAGAATTCCTTCAAAAAGATAAAAACCGTCGTTTATGTCCCGGAAAAAAGGACACAATAACTCGAAATAAAAATAAAATGCAATAAAGGTACTTGAAAGATTCAATGAAGAATTTGCACAAAGAATTCAGTGCAGAAATGCCTCAGAAGGTGAGTTATGCAACATTTTGCAAGTTGAGACCATTTTGGGTGGTTTTTCCTAAAGTGACGGATTTTTCCTAAAGAGACACGTGCAAATGTGTTCTCCATGAGAACATGACTCTTGTTCTTGAGAAACTATTTCAAAGGAAAGTTATCTGACCCAAATCAACGTACGAGCTATGCAAATACATGTGTTGTGAAGGAGATATTTTGAATGAGAAATGCCTGGAAAGACGCAGCAATATGTGTAAAAGTAAGAAGCTTGATATGCTGCCAAACACTGAAGACAATGACACTATCACCTATTATCAATGGGTGATTAAAAAAGTTCCTATTACTGTAAAAGGAGTTCAAAAAATCTGCCAGAAAACTGTGAAAGAAGAATTCACCTCAACAAACAGAAAAGCATATGACCTTCTAACAAAATCAATATTGAAATTTATTATTCATGTATCAAACATAAAACACCAGAGATCCACTATACAAAATATTAAAAAAACCCTCAAAGCAGACGAAGTTTTAATACATTCCGATTTCAGTGAGAATTATAATTGCAAGTACGAAAGTGAGGTGCAATCTGCACATTTTGGTGACTCCAAGGGCCAACTCAGCCTCCACACCGTAGTAGTTTATTTTAAATGCCAAGACTCTTCAGAGGTTTTACCTAAATCGTTCTGTACTGTTTCCAATGATTTAAGACATGACTCTGCAGCAGTTTGTGCTCATTTGGAGCCTATAATCAAAGAAGTGAAAAACATTGTACCATTACTTAACACCATACACTTTTTGAGTGATAGTGTTGTTAATCAGTACAGAAACAAAACTATGTTTTATTTGATGGGTACTCAATTAACCAAACTTACAGAAGTAAAGGAGCTGCGATGGCACTACTCTGAAAGTGGCCATGGGAAAGGTGCACCGGATGGTATTGGGGGGTGTCTAAAGAGAAATGCCGACAATCTTGTTGAACTAGGGAAAGATATCTCTACATTTGAAAAGTTCATCTCCGAGTTGAAAACCAAATGTCCAGGTGTAACCATCCTTCCCGTATCAAGTGAATCCATTGATCAATTTAAAACTACTGCTTCATTGGAGACTTTCAAAGGAACTCTGAAAATTCACGAAGTAGTTTGGACCAAAGATGAAAGCAGTTTTCTTCAAGCTAGGGCATTAAGCTGCTTAGAATGTGAAGCTGGAACTACTTGCAAGCACTATAATATTGGCAACATACATCTCAGTAGCACAACGTGATTAACAGATTTGTCCAAGGAATCATTTGCAGATTTGAAAGCTAGAGATTGGTGTATGGTGGAATATGGCGATGAATTGTTCCCGGGGGAAATTTTAAGAAAGATTACATCAAATCAGTTCGAAGTATCATGTATGGTCAAAGCTGGGAGATTTTGGAAGTGGCCTACCAGACAAGACATTTTAATCTACTCTATAGATGATATAAAGAACAAACTTTCTCCACCAGTCCTTGTTAATTCTAGAGGACATTACAAGTTTGAATGAAATAATGTGTTCTAAATGAAAGAAAGTGTGTACAGCTTGATATCACAATACATTTCAATACGTACACACTTTTATTTATAACACTTTATTATTTCATTCAAGCTTGTAATGTCCTTTCTTGTTTGTCAATTGCCTGTAACTTGACAGTGTTTGTAACTCTGAACTACGCATTATAATTATATAAGCTACAATATAACATACAATTAGTCAATCATTAATTTTCATATTGTTTTAAATCTCTGCATGACCCATTAATATAGTTTATTCATATATTTAAATCAATTCTCACCTCCGTTACTATAAATCTCACCTCCATGAATAAGCAATATAATTTTTCATTTTTTCTGGAAGAACAACACATATTTTTTTTTTTTTTGACCACTACTGTAACAATAATCCACTTCATTCTACCATTAAAAAAATATAAAAATATTTGAATTTTATGAAAAAAAAATAAAATAAAAAAAATCGAAATGTGCCCAATTTTTAAGAATGACCCATACGAAATACATGTTTTACGGATCATCACGGCTGAATTACTGAACTGATCAACTTGACTTTTTTGCATGAAAATTTCTAATTTACCGAGGATGGTTATAGGCATATTTTCAGTTCTTCAAACGTTCAAAACATTAAATTTTCAGTTTGTCAAGCTTTCAATTCGTCAAGTTTCCAGTTTGTGATACTTTGCTTGAGTGGTCATAAGTTATACCCATTGTTATCGTATAGTAGCTGATACAGCACTTAGAATAGTATATAAGCTCTAGTAATTAAGATTCTTTGTCTCATTTCTGTATTTTGGGCAGTAACTATGCCGGTTTGTTTCTTGAATAAATCTTTTTAAAAAGGATGTCACGTGTTCCGTTTACTTAACTGGCGCCCGAACAAACGGGACCGCAGACGTTTCGGTAAAGTTCAATTAACTTTTTTTTTCGCGACCAACTGTCTCGAATCCAAAACGCGAGTGTAACTCCTCATCTGCGGCCTACCCTCATCACTCTGGAAACAAATGTACAGCCTTCCATCCTGGCAGAGAGAAACAACACCTGGCGGCCCCTGACCAACAGAGAACCAAGCGACACGGATTCATCCACGGACGAGGACCAGGATGATCCAAGTACGCTCTCCAAACCAGTTGTGAGTAACAAACAAGAGAACTTCATCAAACCCTCAAAACTGCATCCAGTCTTATCTTGAACTTCAGATATTTCAAAAATGGGAACAATCACTAAACCTATTTCACATGAACTCTAGAGATACATATCTCATTACGATGGTACTTCTCACAAGTTACATCAATTCATATCTACTTGCGAAGACCTTTCTATCGGCTACTGTGCTGAGAACATTCAAGAGAAAGACGCTAATCACTGGATTCAAAAATGGGAACAATCACTAAACCTATTTCACATGAACTCTAGAGATACATATCTCGGGTCCGTATCACAGAGACAAGTTCTCACAGAGACAAGTAGTGTTTTTGAACGATATTAGTGTCACAGAGACAAGTTTCATAGGAACAAGTAGTTTTATAAATGGCAGTCTCACAGGAACAAGTTCCCACAGAGACAAGTTGAGTCTCACAGAGACAAGGTGAGTCTCACAGAGACAAGGTGAGTCTCACAGAGACAAGGTCTGTTTCACTGGAACAAGTAGTGTCAGTGGAACAAGAAGAGGGGTAGAGTCCCATTCGAACAAGTGTAGTGTCACAGAGACAAGGTCAGTCTCACAGGAACAAGGTTGGTGTGGTGTGTTGCCTACACATGAAGATGAAGGCATTCCATTTGCTCTAATAAATGGGATGTCATCTGTTTTTTAATATATATACATATATATTATGGTGACATGAATAGAATAGAATGACTGCCTTTATTTTTCTTAGAAAGCGAAGTTAGGGCGCAGTCGACCCTCTCTTACACTCAACTCTCTATCAAGTATTATAACAATACGAAAAAAATAAATACAAATAATATGATTAAAAACAAACAATAGTTAAGTTATCTACTTATTTAAAATAATAACAAATTTTAAATTATTGAAAAGAAAGAGAAAAAAATGACATTGAAAATAATACATAACAATGCTGAATGATAGTATTTTCTGATACTTCATCACTTCAGTAAAAAATAAGACACTACAGAATACAATACAGTAGGCCTACATAGCAACTGAAGTGTTTGCTATACATTTCATTTCCTACTTATTATCACTATGTAAATCTCGAAGTGGATAAGTAAATATACATTATGATTTATTTAAATAGTAAAATAGAATCTTCCATCAATCAACAAACAACGTCACAAACAACGCTCCTTCAATCCACGTGACATACATATATAAATATATAATTTACATATGTTAATAATGTGGTGACATCATTTGAAGCCAGCTTTAAACGTTTCTCCTGTGGAGAAAAAATGATGAATTTAGTAGACTTTTTAGTGGATCCTAGACATTCAGATTCAAATCTATACATAACAATTGATTCCCCTTTTCATCCAGGATATTTGTGGTTTCTTAAAATTTCGATTTATTGACCGAGCGAAATGAGTTCTAAGATTCAAGTCGACGGCTTTGCATTTCTCTTTATGTTTATATGTTCCGCAATTACGGCGAAACGCAGCAATAGATTACCATGAAATTTGACAGGTATATTTCTTTTTAAATTGTGCCTCGACGTATATACAAGGTTTTTTGAAAATTTTGCATTTTAAGGTTAATACAATAGGTAAAGTCTCCTTCGAACGCCAATATTACAGTAAAAATCAGAATAGAATCATCCATAATAATTCAGCTGTTGAGTGGATTTTTAATTGCATGCAATAATGCATGCAATTAATATATCAATGTAACTTAGTAAAAAATCAGCTGTCGTGTTGACTATTCATTGCATGCAATGACGCATGCAATTAATAACGGAAAGAAAACATAGTATTTTCTCTCGACCTTTATCTGCTTTCAACTCGGTCTGACCTGTTGAAGGAGATTAGATTTTGATGTTAGCATATTTTTGATACACTAACCCCAACAGCCATTAGCCGTTTTCACACCGACATCTTGCCGACACAACATACAAACAGGATTTACTCTTATGGACAGTATGAGACGAGGCTGTGTTTTATAATTGCGCGAGGTCTACTGTTCATAGAACTACTAGTCCAGGATTAAAATGTTGTTTTACCAAAATCATCAAATATTTAATAATTCGATACAATGATACATGTACAAATGTGAAGCTGACTTGCACCGAGGTAGAATCAATTTAATTTTAAATAATTTGAAATATATTTAAAGTTGTTAGGCTTCATTAATTCATTGAACACCTATTTTATCATTATGTGTTACCAGAACCTATTAGAATTATGTAGATTGCCTTTAATGAATAAATTGAGTTCCATGTAAATGTATTATTTCCACCAAACTCCAAAATAACTATTTCAATGTGACTTTTAATTGTTCAGTCAATATAAAATAATTTTGATTCTGCAGTAACTTATACATAAGTGATATCAATGTAAGAAAGAACAGATTATATACTTCTAGATGAATGTAACAATATTGGAAAGATGTTATCCAACGGTATTTGAATACACCCCTGACTGTTACTGTATGGGAGTACCACCAGTAATTTATAAGTTTTCAATTCGTCAAAAGAGTGGTTATAGATAAAATAGTGTACTCAACGGTTATAATCTTCTCCTATCTATATTTTTTCTCCTTATTATTGTTCATCTTCTTCCTGCCGCCAAAGTGCAGTACTTTATACCTGGCAATAGAATTTTTAGAAATAGAAGCATTTGGTTAACTTTGGTTTTACGCTTCAGTGAACATAGTCTATGAGCAGGGTAGTTCTACCTGGACACCACCGATGACAAATTGACCGGGCTTTCCAGAAGTACCTAACGGGAGACATTTGCTTTGTTTCATGGAAGCAAGGCATTGTAATACTGAATGAGTATTTATAGTTCTATAAAGCAAGGCCTTTTGGTTCTAATACCCGAGACGTCAGTCTGCAGATTGTTGTTATGGAATGCAGAAAACTTCTTTCACCAACCTTAGAAACTAAATGCTGTTTCAAAAGATTGAAAAGATAGCATGCAAAATCTATGGTTATGGTTTATATATATATATATATATATATATTATATATATATATATATATATATATCTGTGAGTGTAGCGTAAGGGACACACTATTATTCCTCACCCACCATATAGCATATAATATATCGAACTCTGTCACTCCCACTCAACCACATCACTCTCTTACACATACCCTTTCCTTCGGGCTCACTCTCTCTCACTCTCTCTCTCTCTCTCTCTCTCTCACACATGATAATGAATTAAAACGCAGATTTCTGTCTTTGACACTAATATCATGCTTTAGTTAGATCAATAATGTTTCAATTGCCATCTAAATCTAGGTGAACTATTTGTAACACATAAACTAATAATTAAAACCACCCTAAATAAACCTTGATTAGTCCCAACCGATATGGTTTACAGTAACTTTAAGGACATGACAATAAGACAATAATTGTGGGTTGGAAACGTAATTTTGAATATTTATTATAATAAAATATAATCCCATTTTTCTGGTGCTCCAAACTCGTTATTTAATAATAAACCTACAGTTTAAGAGCCATCACTGATAAATATGTCACTTAGTATAAATACAGAAGAACAAAAATCATAAACCTTATTCCGGGACACTTTCTCATTAGTTCTTAATTCTCGTATAGCCTATGTGTGTGATAAACGAAATTTGAATTTGAAATCACAACAATTTTTGAAAAACATACAGTTTTGAACTACGTGCTTATTCTACGAAAATTGAAACCCCTTTCTTAGCTGGCGTCTAGGAATAAGAAATATATTGACCGATAAATACAAACAATTTGGATGTAGATTAGGCGATTTGGCCTTGTCTAAAGGATTCATCTTATAGTCTGTTATACAATAAATGAGCAATTCAATTCATAACATCTAGTAGTCATCTTATGAATAGTGTTATCATTCATCAAATCAGTCTTATCAAGTCATAATTATCATCACCCAGTACAATTGAATAAATTAAATCATACATTGAAAAAAGACATAAACTATTTATAAACTCACAGCACTGAATATCATATTTTCAACAATTTGAAAATTAATTTACGGAACAATAAGCATTTTCATTCAGAATTACATTTAGTGCGTTTTTTAATTTATTCAGAGGCAAGTTTCTTCTAATATAAGATAAAGGCAGATTATTGAACATGGAGTACAGTAGATAGGAATAAATTTCAAGCTCTTACTCAATCTGACATTGGGAGTTACAATACTCTAGTAGTCCAGATAACAGTAGACCTCACTGAACATCCTTTGCAATGTGGTAACGAGAATATTCAGCCATCTACTAGAAATGCTATCTACTAGGAATAAAGTCATTGTAATAATATCAGCGCTTTTATAAAATGTTTGCCAATGGCCCCACTAAGAAATCTGATCAGGCTGGTTGGAGACTTCCAATCAACCATACATTACATTACATTACATTACATTACCAGGGCTACCAGACATTGTTTTGCAGTAGTCGTACTATATCATAATGGAAAAAGTAGAACTTTGATATGAAAGTAATGAACTCACTCCGCTACAAATAAAATCTATTGGTGTGCTAATCTAAATGTTGCACTACTTCAATCCTGTAAAAATGAATACCGGTATAATACTTATTCTGAATTGATGGAATCCCAAGTCCCATTGCGCTTATGATAATTTTAAATGTTACTTTATTAACTCAGTAAGTTCAGAAAGTTATTGCTCAGTTGAATCAGAGCTACGATTAAAAAGATGATTTGGAATTATCAAGTGGCACTTTTTGTTTTTCACTGGGATTTTCATTTTGTAACATGTAGAGACGCTTGTAGAACAACAATCTGTTAAATTTTTTATGGGAAAGATTTTATGAGGAAAATGAAGTTTTTCATTGACATTATCATCCGTAACTCGGAACGCCATGATAAATCTTGGCATCTAAAGCTGCGTTTACACCAAAGTTATTAACGAAATGTTAATAACTAATCCTCACAGATTATTATAGATTGAACGGCACATGAAAAACACATATGTTCATCATGTGTATGATAAGTTATGTTCAATCTAATAGAATCTATAGAATCTATTGGTGTTGACCCAGCTTTACTCTGTGACTGTCTGGAGTTAATATTATATCAATTTGAATTTACAATTCGAGACCGCAGCTCGGAAAAAGAAGAGATGATTAGCTCATAATATTGGGGACCGAGCTTCGCTCAGGAGTACAAAAGCATAAACAATTTATTACGAAAGAAGGAATTATAATGAAAAACCATTTTGGCCATGTGGTTTTTAAGAAGCGGTGATGAATAGGTCAGTGGTAGGCTATTTGGCTTTTATATATTCCATTTCATATTCATATTGATTATTCTTTCGGGTTGAAGGTTATATGTATACGTATTAGATATATTGGAATAGTTATCTTGGAGTTTGGTAGAAATATATTACATTTGCATAGAACTCAATTTATTTATTTATTTAAGTTATCTTCTATCTGATTCTAATAGGTTACCAACCCATCCCTATCTTATATGATAAACCTTCAATCATAATCATATACCTGCATGATTAAAAAACAGCAGACATTCAATTTACTAGAACAAATAATGGAGTGCCTTCAAGTTCAGATGTAGGCAACACGCCTAACTTCTTCCTACATTCGCTACCTTGTCTCTATGACACTGACATTGCTTCTGTGAAACACCTTGTTCCAGTGGGAACTTGCTTCTGTGAGACTGCCATTTATAGCGCTACTACTTTGGACGGAGACCTTGTCTCTATGAAACTGCTTGTCTCTGTGGGAACTTGTTCCTGTGAGACTGCCATTTATAGAAATACTTGCTCCTGTGAAACTTGTCTCTGTGACACTAATATCGTTCAAAATCACTACTTGTCTCTGTGAGAACTTGTCTCTGTGAAACATCCCCCATATCTCATTACGATGGTACTTCTCACAAGTTACATCAATTCATATCTACTTGCGAAGACCTTTCTATCGGCTACTGTGCTGAGAACATTCAAGAGAAAGACGCTAATCACTGGATTCTTTTCAAAGCTGCTATGTGCAAACTTGAAGGACCAGCCGAAGCAGTAGCATTCAACAACAGTTGTTCTTCAATAAAAGACTTGATAAAATCACTGAAACAAAATTTTTCTGATAACAGATCTGTACCTGAACTCATTGCTGAGTTGACTGTCATAAAATCCTATCAAAGGGAACATCCTATTGAATTTTTGAACAGACTTAATGAAAAACGTACAAATGTAATCACTAAGTATAAGCTAGATGGTGTTACAGGTTTACTATTAGAAAATTTGATTTGTCAACTGAATGCTACACTTGTAAATACTTTTGTGTGGAGTTCACCCAACATTAGGGTCACATTTGCAAGTACTACAAGTACAAGACCTAGATGATGCTAGGAATAAGTTGATAAACGATTGTAGTATTGTATTACAGCAACTACGCTACAAAACCACTATTGAAATAATGAACAGGGTAGATGGTAGGAAACTTTCCAACAACACAACAACATTTAAAAATCCTAATTACGAACAAAACTTTCAAAAACAATGGTAACACGACAATTATTCTTTCGAACAAACACACATACCCTTCCAAAGTAGACAACAATTTTCACCACACAATGTTCAACAAAATAACTTCTCCCAAAACTTTCAACAAAATTTTTCAAATCATAGCTTCCAAAAACAAAACTATCGTCCAAACTTTCAACAACAACGTTTTCCACAACAAAGCTTTCAGCAGCAAAATAGTAATTTCAAACCTAACACACAAGTAAGTTCGTCAAACAGTTCGGCTATGCGTACTCAAAGAACAGACCCTGTACAAAAATTGAAAACTTACAGATCACCATATGAAGTAAACTACTTAGAGGAAGAACCAGAAGATAGCTACAATCAGAGCCCGATTGAAGCTATGCAATGTCAAATAAACACTTTGACTGAATCACTCAACAAACTCACCACCCATTTTTTAGGGTCAGGCCCCCAGTTTTCGGAGGACCCCCTAAGCGACTCGACTTGAATTTCTTACACAAATCCCTTCCTTACTTTCTTACGATCAAAAGAAAAGAAAATGGCTAGTGGACACAGGATCTGCTAAAAACTATATGCATCCATCATTGGTCTCTCCTGAGATCACTCGATACAAGGAAGACTTTATTGTAAAAACTCCTAATGGAGAAAGTAAAGGAAACGAATATATTTTTTCAAGAATGACCAATGTACTGATATAATGGATGATATAATAATTTTCTCTGATAGCCTTGAAGAACATTTAAAGCATTTGAAATCGGCATTTATGAAACTAAAAGAACACAATTTGAAAATTAAACTTGATAAGACTGAGTTTTTCAAGCGTGAGTTGTTGTATTTAGGGCACATCATTTCGGAAAAAGGTGTGATGCCTAACCCCTCTAAAGTTGAAGCCATAAAAAACTTTCCAATCCCTAAGACCGCCAAAGAAATCAAACAATTTCTTGGACTGACCGGTTACTATCGCAAAATGATTCGAAACTATGCTAAAATAGCTAAACCACTCACTGCTGCTTTGAGAAAAGATGTAAAGATCCCAATAGCAAGGACTACAGGGAGGCTTTTGAAAATTTGAAACTATTGTTACAAAACAGCCCCATCCTACAATTACCTGACTTCTCGAAACAGTTTCTTGTCACCACAGAAGCGAGCAACTTTGCCATCGGAGGTGTATTGTACCAGAAGTTTGATGGTAATGACCTCCCAATAGACTATGCATCACGAACACTTAATAAGAGCGAGGTTAACTTATCGACTATAGAAAAAGAGCTACTTGCTATTGTATGGGTATGCAAACATTACAGACCATATCTATACGGACGAAAATTTCTGATTCAAACAGACCACAAACCTTTACAATGGCTTAGAAACATAAAAGAACTTAATTCAAAACTACTCAGATGGAAGTTACTTTTAGATGAATTTGACTTTGAGATTAATTACGTGCAGGGAAAAACCAATCACGTGGCAGATGCACTGTCCCGCATACCCTCGCAGCCCATCAATTTAATGGACAACGATGATAATGACTTTTTAGGCTTCGGCAACGAAGACCTACCCTTTCATGGCTTTGACGACGTAAACATAGACGATTTGATTCAGTTGAATAGTAACGATGATCCACCACCGATAGATGATCCTAATGGTTATCTTGATAACATCGCGAATGCTTTAACTCAATTCAATAATCACGATGATGCTAATGCTAATACTTCTGAGCCCCATGATATGGAAAATAATGATTGTGGTACTGCTAGCTCTGTTTTCGATATGAATGACTATATTCTTCTTCGTGAAGACAATGCCGATCATACCGATACTCATCAACCAACTAAAGAAATTGACAATGCTTTACCAATTCATAATGACACTGACAGCCTTGTGACAATTCATTCAGCAGACAGTTCAAATGAACAAATTCAGATAGTAGACGACGATAAAATATTGAACGTTGAACATAATCAGATATTTATTGAACGCGGAAACAAAACACCTACCCTTCAGAAAATTTTAGATAAGAACAGACTCCTTCTCTGTTTTCAAGACCCCTTAGATTTCGAACACATAAACAAATTTTGTTTAGAATACCTGAAACCGAATACCACGTATGGTGTATATTGTTCAAAAGATGGTTTATTGAGTAATCAGTACGAATCAATGTTTAACAACTTTGCTGAAGTCATTAAGGGAAGTTTCACCTCAGTAAAGATAAGGCGGTATAAAAAAGTTAATCTTGACATTACTGATCCCGACGAACAAAAAGAACTAGTTTCCAATTATCATACTGGAAAAACCTATCATAGAGGAATTTCAGAGAGTTACACACACATTCGACGACGGTACTATTGGCCTTCAATGATGCGTGATATTACTAACTTCATAAACAAATGCCCAATATGTTTGAAGACTGAATACGAACGTCGCCCCATTCGTGCAGAATACAAAGTATCCCCTACTCCTACAAAGCCCTTTGAAAAACTGCAACTTGATGCCTTTCAGTATGACAAACGTAAATTTTTATCAATCATCGACTGTTTCTCCAAACGACTCGTAGTCTACCCCCTCACGAGTCTTAATCAAATCGAGGTAAAAGACCATCTATTCGACTATTTTTCTCTCTATCCAACCCCCAAGATCGTACAGATGGACAACTGCAGAGAATTTGACAACGCTGGTCTACGTGATTTTCTAAAACTTTATGAAGTCGAACCTTATTATGTTACCCCTGGTCATCCAGACTCGCAAGGGTTAATTAAACGAACTCACTCCACTCTAATTGAACTTTTAAATTCTATCCAACTTCAAAATAGAAATAATACCACTGAAACCAACATGAAAACGGCCGTAATTGCGTTCAATAACACACTCAATTCCACCTTGAAAATGACACCAATGGAAATAACATTCGGCATCTCTGAGAATTCTTTTCTGAATGACACTACAGGACAGCTTATCACTGAAGAGCATACCAAAGAGTATCACGATAGGTTACAGCTTATACATAAATTGGTGAAAGATAAGGTAGAGATGGAAAAACAAACTAGGACAGAATTATTGAATAAGAATAGGGAAACAGACGTCGAAATCCCCCAAGCCCCATTTATTAAAGCAACCTTCAATAAAAAGAACAAGCCAAAATTCTTCCAAGTACAATATGATAAGCAACAAAATGTTGCTTCAAATCCCAGAGCAATTCAAAAACGACCATTCAAAATCCATCCTAATAGGATGAAACGACCACGGAAAATAGTTAAAAAGAACAATAATAAATTTGTTTCAGAACAAGATGCTCCTGATTCTCCTGCTGCTGGTCCAAGCAATGTCCTATAAAGTAGCCGACTTGACTAAATCATCTGGCATCACACCAGTTCGAGTACACAACTCCTTCATTATAAATGGCACATACACATACATGCACAACATAAACATTACACGACTACTAGTTGAACTAAAACATATTGAAGACTCTGTGAACCTTTTAAGAGCTAAGGATAGTGATAAGAATCGTTGTAATATCTTACGTTTGAATTTAGATGATATTAAGTTAAAATTTGATCATATTCATATAAATAATCTAAGAATTAAGAGAGGTCTCATAAACGGACTTGGTTCCGCAATTAGCTGGATTACAGGAAATATGGACGCTGACGACAAAGCGAAATATGACAAAATTTTAGAGAAAGTGCAAGCAAACGAATATAATTTAGAGCATAATGTCGAAAATCAATTGTCAATCAATAGAAACTTGATACACAAATTTAACAATGGGATTGATGTCATTCGTGTTGAGTTAGCTCTATTGAGGTGATTGAATTAAAATAATTTTAGTTTGACATTGTTGGCATAACAATGTCAAACTAAAATTATTTTAATTCAATCACCTCAATAGAGCTAACTCAACAACATTCTTTCTTATTCAACAAACTGACTCTCATAAAAAATAAGATAGACGATATTATGGTGAGCTTAGAATTTTGTCGACTAAACATAATCCATTCAAGTATTCTTTCTAGAAACGAATTGTCTTTATTAATTCATTCGGCTAAATTGTCTCTCATTTCTGATGAACCCGAAATTTTGTGGCAGCTAGGGTCTGCACATTGTCATGTGAAAGATGATTTCATTACGTATTTTATACAATTGCCTTTGTATTCTCATGCCTATGAGACATTTTTTCTCCTATTTTATCCAGTCGTAAAAGGAAATGAATTGCGAACAATTGTTGAACATCCGTCATTCATAACTCATTGTTTGCAGGAGATTGTGTACTAATAAGAAATAATTATTATTGTAAGAATATGTCTAGAATAGTTAATAAGTGTATAAGTCAACTTTTAGACGATAAGGACCTTCATTATTGTAAATCTTTAGTTATAAGTGAGGCTCAACCTTTTATAAGATACATTCAAGTCATAAATATTTAATGTTCAATACTACCACTTGCACTATAAGTAAACAAAATCAAAACATTACAATTTATCCAAGGAAGACTCAATTATCAAACCTTGAAGAATCAGGAAAGTCATAATAATTGTAGTAATTTATTACAAAAGTAACATCTCATTGAAATTTTGTAATCGAAATATTCCTGATAAGAAACAAATAGCTTGTAACTTAGGCGGACCGTACCTCCCAACCGAAACTCCTACTTGAAAAATTGTTCTTAAACTTTTGTATTAGTATGTATTGATAACTTAGTTGAGTATTATGTTATATTGTTTTAACCAGTTTTTGTATTTTGGGTCTTATCAGTTTTGGTCGCTGAGGACAGCTCCAAACTTGGGGAGGGAGAAGTTATACCCATTGTTATCGTATAGTAGCTGATACAGCACTTAGAATAGTATATAAGCTCTAGTAATAAGATTCTTTGTCTCATTTCTGTATTTTGGGCAGTCACTATGCCGGTTTGTTTCTTGAATAAATCTTTTTAAAAAGGATGTCACGTGTTCCGTTTACTTAACTATAGATACATAAAATAGGGTATTCAACGGCATTATCTTCTATCTTCTTGTTCTAAATCTATACTATACATAAGAAATGAATTGTACACATGTACAGAATTCGAAATACATATTTGGTGCATCACCATGAACTTCTGACCTACTGAACTGATTAAACTGATTCTTGTCATGCCAAGATCATAAGATAATAAATAATGTAACACCAAAGATGGAATCTTTATTTTACTTACCAGTTCTACATTTGTCACTTTGAATAAATGCAAGATTTCCAATCTCCTCCGGCCACGTGAGATTCTTATTTCTAATTTCTATTAATACTTCATCATCATCTACAATGCTCATATCCTCCAGGGTGGCAGTTTCATCTTCCAATTGCATCATACTTCCCTTTAATAAATCAATAAGAGAAATTTACAGAAGTTTTAACGTTTCAATAGAACAGATGAATATTATAAATGATTACTAAGTACCATTTGTCAATTTAAGCAATTTAAAACACATGAATATTGCTGATTGGTGTAACTAATGTTAGATAGAAATTTACGTAATTACGTAAAATGCAATCTATATTTTCGAATTTGAAAGCTTTCAAAAATCATATACATTTTCATAAATTAAAGTCTATTCTAATCTAGCTACACAAACCTCATACATGGAATTACCATTAGAATGTTTAATGAATTTCATCAAGCATAATGACACTAAAGGCGAGAAGGTTAACTCTTCCAATTTAAACAGTTACCAATCCAATTTTGATGACATGTATTATCTAATGATTGTTGTTTCGTAAATGCAATTTTTATGAAATTCTATAATAGTTTATTTAGTTTCTTAGATTTCAAATTCTGTAACAGTTTCTATAATAGTACAAATCAACTATACATCCGATTGAGAATTACCATTTTTATAATTAATAATTTTATTCCGAATTGTCTGCTCTAGATCTCCATTTGATGCAACATATACTTCCAAATGGAAATATCAAGCCACGATTTCAATAAGTTACAAAAGATGTTTCCAGAGCATTAAATTTTGAGTAATTGCAAGGCCTGCTCACTCGCCAGATTTTCCATCTCGTGACTTTTGCAGGGTCGCCGTCTAGGTGTCACCCCGACTACCTGACACCTGGTCATTTTGGGCATAGGCGACAACCTGTATCCTCGTAAAAATATACCATTGCTGTCAAGTTGTCACCCCGAATACTTGTCACCTACTGGACCGAAGGTGCCAACTAGTCATGACCGTAAACAACAACCTGACACCTCGCACCCTTGCGTCAGAGTGTCCCCCCGACTAGTTGTCACCTCCTTAGAAAGGAGACAAGTAGAGGAGGACGGCTCACGTCAACCTGACACCTTGCACGCTGGCATCAAGGTGTCACCCTGACTACTACTTGTCACCTACAGAGCACCAGTTGGCACAACTTGCACCCCGCGGTGTGGGGAGGGGGGTTTTCAAGCAATTTTTATTACTGGTTATGATGTAGAACTGAATTCTAAGGACTTTTGGTTCAGTAGCATTTTCCCGTCAAACGCACGGTTCGGCAGATATTCGCAGTTTTTGGTATCTTTAAGACACATTTTTTCGAGTTTGATGAAAACAGAAAAATTGAATAATAAGCCCTTTTGATGACTGAACAAGATGTGGAACACAATTCTAAACACATTTTGTTCAGTTATATTTTCCCGTCAGACTCACCGTTTACGTGTGAATTGAGCCTAATGCTAGGACAGTTAAATTTTCATCCATCAATGATATGGTAGATGAAGCTATCCGTCTGGTTATCAACTAAGGTATTACATGAAGTCTGGTAATAATTATGAGAATAACATTATTATTTATATACACTTGCGCTCAGATGGCAATGAGGCCATACGAAGGCCAATACGAATCTTCAAGTTGTGTCTGTGCCTTCTACATTCTGTTCAAACAAATTTTATGAATATGATCATTAAGAATGATGATTTCTTGTGGTGTGGAATCGAGGTGATAGGTTGTCATGACCGTAGACGATAACCTGTACCCTCGTAAAAATATACAATTGCCGTCAAGTTGTCACCCCGACTACTTGTCACCAACTGGACCGAAGGTGCCAACTAGTCATGACCGTAAACGACAACCTGACACCTCGCACCCTTGCGTCAGAGTGTCCCCCCGACTAGTTGTCACCTCCTTAGAAAGGAGACAAGTAGACGGGGACGGCTCACGTCAACCTGACCACTCAAAATCGGTTTTAAAAGGGGACAACTAGTCGGGGTGTCAAGTAGTCGGGGTGGCACCTAGTCGCGTTCCCCTTTTGCATTGAAGATGTTTGAAAACCAAAGAATCATAACACCTCAAAAACTGAAGAACAATTCTGGTGAAATAGAGAATAACTTTACCAAATAACTTTATAGTGAAGGCAATGGATAAAAGTATGCGTGCAAGATGGGAGTCGTCAGTTGAATTGCATAGATTATATATAAGAACAACATCAGTACGGTAATTCAAATAAAATAACCAGAGAAATGTTATAAAAGCCGGTCAAAAGAATATATTTCCATGCTGCTGGATTTTTATATTGTAATTATTTACTGCTATCCATTTATCAAGCCGGTCCTTTTATTTTTTGCTGAGGGTGATGCCTACATGAGCCTTAGGGTTGTGCATGGGTAATGAGGCGGATGATGATGATATATGAGTGATCCTATAGTTTTAGGTGGGTTCCGAACCACCAGGAAGCGATTTATCAACTCATGAATCATATTCAGAGGAGTTGGCTCAAGTGATGTGCCTTTCAACGGGATTAGCAGGCGCATGATCTAAGCTATAGCTTATAATCGCAGACACTGAGTCAAACCGCTTCCTAAACATGTATTATTTGATACAGTTATTTTATTCTTGAGTTGTTCTAAATTTTGAAATAAAGAAATCAATTTTCTAAAAACTCACAGATGGTCCATCCACGTGCCAAAGCCTCATATCATCAGAACGAACATGTAGCCTATCACAAAGGAATTCGTATACTTGTTTGATGGTTGCTACCCTGCTGAACGTCGCAATGTGAGCCAGATACCTTCTTGGAGGTGACAGGTTCGGTATGTCCAAGTTGTAGCCTGTTGTTGAGCCAACTGTAATATTAAATAAACTCATTCATCAAAAACTCTGTATGACACCAATAAAACTCCATTATTCCTCTCATAAAGCAGCATAACACCGAAAAATTTCAAGTTGAAAATAATTGTTACATTAAAATAAGTTTTCGAAAGTAATGACAATACTAGGAAAGTACTAGAGTACTAGTAACTACTTACTCGAAAGTAATGACAATTTACAGACACCAAAATTGTTGTTATAGAAAAGGTTATAATACTGTGTGGCGCAGGCAAATGACAAATTTTGAAAAGAAATAAAATTACCACGGAAAAATAACAAAACCAGTAGATTACTAATGAAATGGCATGTATCATCACATCATCATGACATTTATGCTCCTACAATCTAAATGTCAAAAAATACTTCTATCCTTATTAAGATGGCACCATAAAGATGTTCTCACAATCGGCATTCACAGCCTGTTATGGATGGAGCAAAGAAACAGTAATTTTGGGAATATTGTAATTTCAATGAATAAATTCATAGAACTAGTAAATTACTGGTGTGCCCCCCGGGCTGAAGAACTCACTCATGAACTGTTGTGCTGATTTTCAAATCTGCTAATTGTAATTGCGAAGAGCGTACAATAAGTAGCAAAATGAAAATGCATTCACATCAATTGAAATGTTCAGAATTTCGAACATTTATGGACTCTTATAAGCTGAAAACTGCCACATTCAAAATTTCTCGTCTCCCTGCGCTACCTGTAATATTCATATCCTCTGCATAAAATATTCGAGCTCTTACGGAAGTTTTATACTGGATATCTGTAAGTTAGAGATGTAAGTTACGTACGCCACACTTAATTTACAATAAAAAATATAATTATTGAAAAAGACAGATTTATTTTGTCATATATACATTTATTTGACATTAATACAGGACTGCAGTTTCGTGTTGAAACCAACACATCTTCAGCTGTAGTGATGCTCAGATGCACATGTTCACTTGACCATCTACAATGTTCACTTGACCATGAAGAGCTCTTCATATATTTAAAAATAACTATATCAAGTAGCTCTTGACTACCATTTTGTAGATGGTTAAGTGAACATGTGCATCTGAGCATCACTACAGCTGAAGATGTGTTGGTATATGAAACTGCAGTCCTGTATTGATGTCTAATAAATGTAGATGTGACTAAATACAGCTGTGTTTTTTCAATTATGGGAAAATTCCACTATCAACAAATTTATGAAATATAATTATAATAGACTAATAGAGAATATGTTCCAATAAGTTATGGTCATTGAAAAAGCTTATTTCTTAATTATGTTCACAATAAGTACAATTTCAATTAATTGGAGAGTTGAAATGAATCTTTGAAATATAGAAGGAGTCTCTTGATGGCTAATGAGTGACAAATTCAAACTTACCACACAATAGGCCTACAAAGTATGTAAATAATATACACAATCAACTATTATTGTACCAATTCTTGTTTTTCCGGTAGCGAATTGCTTTTGCTAGCTTCTATCTGGCTAGTTATCTAGCTTCTATCTATTGGTTATTCCAATATTTATTAGGGATCCAGTATCAACCTCTCGTAAGAGCTGGAATATTCTATGCGTGCGTTACAGAGTGAGGCCCGAACCTCTCTTCGCGAACCACCCCACAGGCCGGCTGAGGCTAGCCGGCCCATAGCGACACTGGGATTATTGGAGAAACAAGGTGTGGGCCAGAGTTTACTCACAGCAGAAACGTCATCACGCCAACTCCTCAACTCATTGAGGGTACAATCTTCATTCTAAAAGACTTGATATTGAAGGGGAAAACAGATGATAGAACGAAATTCTTTGCTGGGAAACTCACTTAGAGCTGCAGCTGCACCATAACCTCCAACCATTCCAGACCAAGTTGAGGTGGGAGGACAAGAATTAGTGCGATCGCCCTGTCTCACATGCCTTAGCAACCTCAATGTAATAGGATATAATTCCAGCTCCAATTCACAGCTCGATTTTGACATTATAACCTGAAATTAAATGAATATACAAAACAATTAAGCATTGAAACATGATTAGAAAATTTCCTTTGCACACACTAGTACTCGACATTCAACTTTCAAGATAGATAGTAGGTATTCAACTTGATGTTATTATTTATTCAAAATTTATTAAAGGCTTCATTATAATTTAGTTGAATACAGTGAACAATCGTATCGGTATAAGGGAAATGATACAAAGTTTAAAAATAAAAAAATTAATTACACATTAAAAACTCATAAAATACAAGGGTGTGAATATAAATGTATGTAATGCTCTAATACATCAGGTAGCACTCATAGCGAAGTGATAATAATTATAATCTGGGATGAAAGTTTCCCTTCAATCCCTGGATTCACAAATAAATGTAACAGTATAACTTGCACAGTTTAAAAATATTCTGATTTGATTAACAAGCATTCTTGCATATGCAATAGGGTTCTAGCCTCTAACCTCTATCTTTATCTGTACCTATCTTTGATAGATCTATATCGTAGTGTGAGGAAAATGTCAGTTATTTTTCCAGTCACCTTTATGTACAAAAGTAAAACAGATAAAAAATTCGAAAACTTTGAATTGGATCAACGTTCATGCTCAGTTTGTTAAGTGAAATGTATGAGAAATGTGTGAACAAATTAAGTTTACAAAGGTGTGTGCATATGAAGTGTATAGGCCTAAATGACAATTTTTCAGTGATTCCCACTCACTTGTCGAGGTAAAGCTGGAGATCCACCATACCACTGGCATAAAGCCTTCCAAAGAGAGTCTGGTACCAATTCATAGTCTCTGCCACGAACAAGAGTCGGACTCTGCTTCAGCTTAGCTCCTTCACCTGTTAATGTTCCAACCTAGAAACAAATAAACAAACTTTTAGCTGTTCAAAATCTACTAACGGAAATTATAGTACAATCTTATATAAATAAATCATAAGTCTTCTATTGTGAAATCTTTCGATCCATGTTTGAAAATACGATACCACTTATATGGTGATAGAACAGAAGAAAAGACTACACAGATTATGAGATTATTCAAAATGGTTTGTAATAATTGTAAACACAAATTCTGAACTGTTTACTCACAGAGACACAGATGAGAGACTACTCTCCAAAAAGGTTTGCACTTATTAAATTTCAATATTGTGTGCTTTAAATCTCAACAACACAAAAACTATAAATTATTAACTAAATCACAACTAACTATGGAAACATTAGCTCAGAATATTATCTCAAAGTACTATGCTGACTGCAAATATGAGGCTTATTAATAAGCGGTCGAGCATACCTTGTAAGGAGATGCCAGAATAAGACTTGTATTGTCAATGTGGCCTGGATGCATGTTACGTCTGCCAGTTCGAGGAGACTGATTTGGGCTGCCACTGAAAACAGAGAATCAATTTCTATTTAACATTAATATATTTTAGGATGACGTCCATAAAAGCCATGGTTTGGCTTTTGGAACTGTATTTGTAAGAATCAATTTTTGAATCATGCCTTTCAAAGTTGATACAACATTACAATGAGCTAATGATTATACAATTCGCTAACAGTAGATTATACAACATTTTTATAATGAGGGTCTTTAGAGCACAAGTTAGATGTATAGTTGAGACACAAGTGAGCGAACGCGTGTCTAAAACATCTCACGAGTGCTTCAAAGACCTTATAAAACTTTTTTATACACTGTTATATCTATGACTATTCAAGCAAAGTATCACATTGCTGACTTGATGTAAAGAGGTTAGAAATCAATCAACTAGCCAATATGGTGAAAAGATAGTAATAGCAATTGCTAAAAAGCTACTCAGAAAGAGAGAGAGGGTGTGTGTGTGAGAGAGAGAGAGAGAAAGAGAACAGCAGACTATACTGAAATGAAGACAAACTGAAAAGTTGATGAATTGAAAAACTGAAAACATGACGTACTGATAATTTGAAGCAATTGGTAAAAATCTACTCAAAGAGAGTGAACAGTAGACTATACTGAAAACAAGACAAACTGAAAACTTGTAAAACTGGAAACTTGACGATATGAGATCTCTACAAACTGGAAATTTGACGAAATGAGAACTCTACAAACTGAAAACTTGATAAACTGAGAACTTGATGAACTGAAAACATGAACTGATAACTTGATGGACTGAAAATCTGACAAATTGAAGACTTGTTGGAATGAGAACTCGACGCAATGAAAACTTTATAAAATGAGATCTTGACGAATTGAAATTTTCAGTTCTTTGAGAAAGGACTGGTAAATGAATTGGGATTTTATTTGCACAGAATTCCATAGAATACTGAAGCTGATGTTTATTGAATGTCAATCTAAAAAATGATCTATTATATGAGTTGTTCACTGTTCACTGTTGGGCGTAAATTGTGTGGGTTGGTATTAAACGTGAGGCTTTCTCTATTTTTATTGATATGAAAAATTATGCTCTTGACAAACACTTGCCGTATTGTTGGTACTCCAAACTCAAAAAACAAATTCTTGCTGGGATACAAGAACATTACTAAGCTCTGAAAATGCGTTTAAGCAGCTTCCTGAGCCTATTCTTAGCACACTAGACATGTTGTACCCAACTCATCTTGGAATCCAAGACAACGCCCAGGTATTTGTAATGATCAACGCGCTCAATCATACTACAATTGCATCCAGCAGACCTGGGATTATTACAAGAATGCATCGTTAGTGTTAGTGAGCCTGGATCAGCTTGATTTCTTGTAACTATTGGCATAAACTTCGTTTTTTCCACATTTACTGTAAGGCTATTGTGATCAAACCAGTTCTTTACTTTTGACAAATCAATTGAAGCACTCATGTAGGCCTCCTCCCAAGTGCTCCCAGTAGACACTAGTGCTGTGTCATCAGCAAACACATACAACTCACCTTCAAATTTTGACAGATTGTTGATATAGACTAGGAATAGCAGTGCCCCAAGGGTGCTTCCCTGGACTACCCCATACTCAACATTCTTTTTGTCACTATTTTCACCATTTGCAAAACAAATATTCTATTTTTGCAAAACAAATATTTTTCAAAGTGAGTGTCAACAGTTCCTCCCCAAATTTCTATACCATACTGGAATAGAGAATGTGCATAAGCATGATAGATTGTTCTTATGATGTTCATGTCATTTATCGAATTTAGCTTATAAAAAACAAATTGCAGGTATTTCAATTTTGATACTAGGTATTTTAAATGAATATTCCATTTCAAGTGGCTATCAACTAATATCCCTAAGTATTTTATAGATTCTATTTTTTCTATTGCTTGGCACATATCTGTGCATGTAAGGGAGTAAAAAAGTAGATTCGTATGGCTTTTGTTGGTGGGGAGTCCCTTGCGGGAGTCCCTGTAAGGAAGTCTGAATGTGCGTCGTTATGTTCGGATCAGATAGTGGCTCACCCGTCCTTGTTGGAGAAAAAGCAATGTATTTAGTTTTATTCAGATTTAAAGTGAGCGTATGCTCATCAAATCATTCCTTAGCCAATGCCAATCCTCTATTTGCATTATTATAAACTTCCTTCCATGACAAACCTATGGAAATCAATGCGGTATCATCAGCAAATGATAGTTTTGCGGAATTTGGCATATTAAATTTTAAAAGATCATTTAAATATATCAGAAATAATAAAGGAGAAAGGACTGTTCCTTGAGGTAAGCCAAACTTAGTCAAGCCCGTGCATCGGTTTCATTATTAATGATCATGGTTTGTGTTCTATCCTCCAGGTAGTTAGCAATCAATTTGTTGGCCAAACCACGTATACCACATCCAATATTTTATAATAGTGCTAGCTCATCAAAATTTTATAAGGTATGGTATCGAATGCCTTAGCCAAGTCGAGAAATATTGCCAAGGTATTTACACCATTATTAAATTATTGTTGACCAGATCTGTTAATAACACAGCCGCATCTTTAGTTGAAATCCTGCCTGGAAACCAAACTGATTAGCATCAATAAAGTTATTTTTATCTAGAAAACTTGTCAATCTCGTTTTTTAGTATCTTTTTCATTATTTTAGCAAATTTATCAAGATTAATGGGTCTATAATTAGCTGGATTTGATTGTCCCCTGCCTTGTGAATAAATGTAATTTTAGCAATTTTAAAGCGGTTAGGAAAATATCAGTACAAAAGCAGAAGACAGAGGTCGGTAAACCTATCTATATCCGGAGATGCTTTGCTTTTCAAGGTTTTTATAGTATTAGCAATTTCAGATACATTTGTGGGATGAACAAAAAACTAATAATAGGGGGAGGAGATAGAGGTTTCGGAGGGTTTTTATTCATTGTATTCTCATTCATAACATTAGCGTAACTTTTACCCAAATCAACAAAATACTGATTAAATATTTCTGCATCTATACTTGGTTCAATGACTGATTTCTTCTTTATTTCAAGTATCTCTCTAGTATTATCCCATGTTTTTTTTTTGTTACCGCGGGACAGGTGAAATTTATTTATAAAGTATTCAATTTTAGCGGTTTTGATGATATTATTCAATGTATTCTTATATTGTTCCTTTAGAGTTGCATTGAAAGGTTGCTTTTTCAGTTTTTTGGCCATTTTGTCTCTTTTTCACATGGCACTGAGCATGCTAGGTGTAATCAACTTTTTTTAAGAGTCATTTTCCTATGTGGTAAATTAATTGTTTCAGTGTGCCTATCATCTATATAGGAAGTTAGTTTCTCAATAAATGTGTCTACCATTCCATCAATGTTATTTGTATCAGTAAGCCTTACACAGTCCCAATCTTCATTACATAAATCATTTGGTAGCGTCTGATAGTTATTTATTTTCGTTAAAGAGTTGCTATTAGGAGAATTTTGATCAGTATTTGAATTATGTCTTATACAAAGGTAATTTGAGAGTTAGGCAGAGCATTCTGCCGGGATTGGTCAAGTCTTGTTACGCTCTGTGTTTCTTTTGATTTTTAGTGGTTTTTCCAAGTAGTGTTTTCGTGAATTTGAACAGTGCGTCAATTAAAGCTGGAGCTCGTCTGTCGGATGAATGGACTGGTTTTTTTAAAAAGTGGTAAATAGGAGTATAAAATGCGAGTTTAAAATTTTTTAAGGTTAAATTTCTGAATAGTTTTATTTTATTCACCGGTCGGCTTATCGCTGGTCTTCTTATCTCCTTGAATTAATGTACTGTTTCTCTCGAGTTTCGTAGCCCGCAGTAGTGCCAGTCTGTTGATTCTTTTTCGTCAACTTTGTCGGCTCTCTCTTACTTCGTACTTTCCATTCTTATCAGTAATTCTCAATATAGCTGCTTGTGAACGCTTTTCGACAATTCTTTCAACTTTACATCTCGTTCTATCTGTTTAACAAACTATCGCAAAGTAAATTCATTTTCAACTAAACAAAAAAACAGTTCTTGATAAATGAGACTGGGATTTGATGAAGGAAATCTTTCGCTGGATTGCAGTACAATATTGCTTAGCTAAAATCCCCACAATACCATTTCAGTTAAAATGGCTGTAGCTGATATTGATACTTTGACAGCTATGTTTGAGAAATTTAAAGAAGATATCAATGCCAGTACAGAGAAAATTATCAAGCAAGAGATAAGTGCGCTCAATCTCTCATCAATCATAGCCGAGCAAAATAGTAGAATTGAAGAGCTGGGCAGAGAAAACGAGGAGCTCAAACGAGAACTAAGAAAGCATAACACTGCCATTGAGAGTATTAAAAGAGAAAATAATCTACAGAGGCAGTCACGGAAAGTTAATTCATCGCAATCAAGCCAAAAGTCTGAAATATAACACAGTTTTTTCGTCCCTCAGCCGATAACGCCGGCGATAATAATTAACAACTGTAATCCAAATACACACAAAACAAGGCCTAGAGTAATTAGTAATAATAGTGATTCAACCCTGAGTATTGTGACATATAATGTAGCTGGAATCATGAACATATTGAACAATATTGAATTTATACGATTCATTAAGACCTATGATGTGTTTTTACTATTTGAAACATTTATCGAGAATGAAGACCTTTTTTTTAGATTTAAGATGATGTTCAGCGATTATGAGTTAATGTGGACTACTGCGATAAGGACAGCAAGTCGCGGTCGTGCTAGTGAAGGAACAATTTACGGCATTAGAAAAGATAAAAAACGTAAAGAATACATCAAATTCAAAACAACCTCTGATTATAATCTCATAGAATTGTGTTTTTGCTCACGGCGTTGTTACATCGTTCCTACTTACCTGAATTGTAATGGATGGCTGGATGACTTTACAAGGCTTAGAGATTTGTTGATGAATAGCGGCGAGTCTGAATTAATATTGATTGGTGACTTGAATGGCAGGATTGGTAACGGACAGGTCATACCAGAGGATGCGCTATCAAACTTGTCTTGTCTATTGAATTGTGATAGAAAATCAAAGGATCAGGCAATGAACGCCCACGGAAGAGAATTATTAACCATGTTTGATGATTTTGGCCTTGTAGTTTTGAATGTTCGTACAAGTGAAGACGCTGATGGTGAGTTCACGTATATTGGACCTCAGGGCTCATCTGTGATCGACATATGCGCTGTTTCAATAGATGCTCTCCCACTTGTCAAATCATTTGAGGTGCTTCCAGAAATATTCTCCGATCACCTGCCGATTCTCACAACAATCCTCCTGCCAGGGGCGACCAGAACATCAAATATCTGCCCAGTACCTATCCGCAGAAAGCTTAAGTGGAGGCCAAATGATAAGCTCAAGTATCAGCAAGAGCTAGCTTCAAGAATTAATAGACGTCTGCAGTGGAATAATTCTGAAGGTGATCTGAAATTCCTGCTCTCAATAATTCAAGAATTTGCTTCTGTTAATCAATCAGATGGCCACTCAAGGTGTGAAGAATAGAATAGAATAGAATTTTATTGGTCATAAAATATTCACATGAATACATGGACTTCGTCAATTTTTTAACACTAAAGTAAGTCAAAACAAACACAAAAACACTAAGATCAGTCAGTATCAGAACAATAAAATAACACATGAATCACATAAAACGATTCCAATCTATTCTAAAATAGTCATGTACGGTGTACAAACATTCATCAATTAACACTGCTTTCAATACTTTTTTAAATTGTGTGCATGTGAGTTCCTTCAAGTGGTCAGGTGTGGAGTTATATAATTTGATAGATGTGAAGTGCCAGTTTCTTTGTGATTTAGTGTGACTGTACAATGGAATTCTAAGTTTGTGTCTATTTCTTGTATTTAAACTATGGAAGCTATTAGAATCATACTTATTCAAATTGCCTCGTACATAACATAATATTTTTAAGACATATAACGACGGCAACGTCAGGATACCTAGGTGAATGAAATAAGGTCTACAATGTGCATTATATGGTAGCTTGCATATTATTCTTATTGCTTTCTTTTGAAGAACAAAAATTGATTTGGCGTTTACACTGTTTGCCCAAAGCATTATTCCATAAGAAAGGAGACTCTGGATGTGTGCATAGTAAATATTCACTAGTACAGACACATCCACAGTTACACATAGTCTCCGTAACATATACAATCCTTTAGCCATCCTACCTGATAAATAGTCAATGTGTGCATCCCACGACAGACAAGGGTCAATAAAAACACCTAAAAACTTCAATGGAGTCTCACCCTTAACCTTTCTGAATGCAAAGTTAATGTCAGCGGTTTTACTATCATTGAGAGAAAGATTATTTGCTGCACACCAATCTTTTAGAACCAAATAACTTTGATTCCTCTCACTTTCAAGATCATGCTTAGAGGGGCAATTTATTTTTAAGCCAAAATCATCTGCAAATAGGTACCCATCTTTACTATTGCTATCCATATTTATTGGCAAATCATTTATATAAATATTAAATAGAATGGGTCCTAAGATAGAGCCTTGAGGCACGCCGTAATCAACTAGTCTACCATTGGACAGGACGCCATCTTTGTAAACAAATTGATTCCTGCTACTTAAATAGGACAATACAAGTTGAACTGCACTTCGAGTAAAACCATAAAAATTTAGTTTGTCACCTAGAATCTTGTGCTGCACAGTATCAAAGGCTTTGGAAAAATCGTATGACCTTAGACCAACAGAATCACCACTCTCTAGGTTGCTAATTACACCACTAACCACATTAAGTATGGGATCATTAGTACTTCTTCCAGACCGGAAACCAAATTGTTTTTCAGAGAAAATGTTGTTGGACTCAAAATAGATTGACATTTGTTCATACATTAGAGTCTCAAATACCTTTGAAAATACAGGAACAATAGCAATCGGTCTGAAATTACCTTTCTCTTTCCTTGATCCCTTCTTATGAAGAGGTAAAACTTTAACATTTTTTAGCTCCTCTGGATAAGTGCCAGTAGCAACTACACATTCATTGAACAAGTATGCCAACACTTCACATATATTAACAGCTGCTATTTTCAAGATTAAAGCATTCAAACCATAAATATCCAGACACTTACTATTACTCAATTTTAAAATAGTGTCAAATACTTTCTCTACAGTTACAGGCTTAAATGAAAAATGTACACTAGGCTGTTGCAATTTGCTAAAATAGAAAGTTGAATCATTAATACTGACAGGTATATCTCTGCTTATCAGAGAAACAGAATCCACAAAAAAGTCATTGAATTCATCAGAAGTGACATCAACAGGAGTCTGGGATCTGGCCGCATTATTAGCACTGCCGGTGAGACCATTAACAATTCTCCACACTGTTTTATTCTTATTGGTGGATCTACTTATGATTTTATTATGATATTCAATTCTTGTCTTTTTAGTTTCTATCCTGTATGATTTTCTAGCCTCTTTATATGTGGTGAGAATTTCTGGTGTTCTGTAAGTTTTATATAAATGATACAGCCCATCACATTTAACTTTTAATTTTTTAAGATTGTCATTATACCACTCGTTATTTGGCTTGACTTTGTGGGAACGTACATTTTTTAATTGGAACGCACCATTTACAGCCCCCATGAATAATTCAAAAAATTTTCTATATCTATCCTTAATATCTATTATAGAGTAAACGTCAATCCAGTTAATGGAATTCAAATGACCATGAAAAACTCTTACGTTATCATCACTGATTAACCTAAACTTAGTCCTATTAACAATACTATTGGTACTTCTACCATACTTGTTGATAAAATTAAATCCCAAAAATACAGCGTCATGATCAGATAAAAGCATATGAATTATCTCAGAAGTCCATACACTATTGTGGACATCAGTCAAAATATTATCTATACAAGTTCCATCAGAAATGCCATCCAGACCAGGTCTAGTAATACCCTTTACAGTCATATCTAATCCGAAACATTCAAATAAATTCAATAAATCTTTTTTAAAATAATCGTTACCAATAAAATTCACATTAAAATCACCACATATGACTAGATTGTATCCATTTTTAAACACTGAACTCAACACATTATAAAGACAAGATAGAAAGTTTTTAAAATAATTAATATTTCTATTATATGGTCTATAGACAGACAAGATTATAATTTTATCCCTAATAATTTCTACTGCTGAAATTTCACATACCATTTCAATTGACATGACTTTGATATGTTCAAGTTCCCTGAATTCCAAATGATCAGCAACAAAAATAGCTGCACCACCCCTAGACTGATTTACTCGGCAAAAAACCGAGGCAGTTTTAAAGCCTGGCAGATAAGTGAATTCCAAATCTGTATCCTTTATCCAATGCTCAGCAACTGTAAGTACATTGATATTGTATTTTTTGCAAATTAAGGCTAGATAATCAAATTTTTTACACATACCCTGAATATTCCAAAATAAGCAATTAAGTTTGTCTTTGCTAAAATCATTGTTGAAGCCATTTTCACACGGTGATTCAAATGTTTGACAATCCACAACCACACCAGTATCAGGCACCCTGTCAATAGAATAGTTTTGAAATTCGTCCCTGAGTCGTAAATTTTCAGCAGAAGAATTATCTTTGTCAAAAGCTAATAGTTTAAATTATCAGTAATCGGAGAATTGAGAGCGACAAGAGGATTTTCCACGGTAATAGAATCAACTGGAAGTTCATTCTGTACAGGTTGGTCATCGATTGAAATGTGAACCGGCGTCCTCTTGGATGATGGAAGGGGCACAGCAGGATGGGGTTGTATGATAGGAGAACTGATCACGCAGGAATTAGCTTCCTTCACTGTCACTTCAGTACTTAAGGATGCATGACCATCTCCAACAAAGTCTCTCACATATCCTGCCAGGTGGTTGCCCAAAATTCGTTTCCCTCGCCGACCAAGGTGAAGACCGTGCCTTGTAAAATGAGATCTACCCAGGAACTTGTTGATATCCTTATAGTGGATGCTGAGACTCCCTGTATATCCTTCCACCGCTCTTGATAAGTAGGAGTTGGCATAGCAAATATTATCATTAAGAACAGGATAATCATGTCTGTAGGGCACACCGCAAACCAGGACATTGGTCCTCAAATCAACCTCAGTAAGACATCTCATTCCTTGATCCAAAGTCAACTGGAAGAGTTCATCACGATGTAGGTCATTTGTCCCCGCCAATATGATAACACAATCATTTTCTGTGAAATCCTTGACTAAGCCAAGACCATCCTGGATAACGTGTTTCAGCTTTGCACCTGGTTTAGAACAAACTAAAACTTCAAACTCCTCCCTCAGGTCGTTCATATAATTACTAAGCAGTTTCCCATGGCTATCCGCTAAAATAGTAACTCTCCGTTTCTTTTTGGAGGTAACCATCTTACGGCGCTTGTAATGATGAGTCTCAGTGGGATCAGTTTGAGTAGAGAATCGGTGAACCTGAGCCTCTACTTGTATTCTGTGTGGAATCAGAGGTGATGACTCGTTTGAAGAAAGCACCGAAAATCTGTTTTCAATCTCAATAGCATTAATCTCTCTAGTGAGATTTTTCTAATCTTAACAGTATTTCTAGGCGTGATAAAATCTCCAACTCCAATAGAATTTTGCTGAAAATTAATTTCTTCGTCATTGAACATCGATGAAATTCTTTCGGACTCTTTTTCTAATAATTTTATTATTTCATCCTTTGAAGCTAACTCCAATTGTAATGTGTGAAGTGCTTCCTCCAAATCCTTGATTTTCAACTTCGAAGCACAAATCTCACTCTCAGCCTGCTTCTCATTAGTCAATGAATCTTCGACTATCAGAGTTCTTGTTTCTCTCTCCATTTTCAACTTTCCCATTAAGGACTCATTTTCAAAATTCACGTCGTTCAGTATATTTTTCAGATCGGAATTGACCTTCAATGAGGCGTCATAGTTATTTAAAAGTGATGTGATTATGGGAATAGAATCTATAACTGCTTCGTTGGAGAATTTATTACAAATTTCAACTAGAGTTGCATGTAGATCAATCGCAATGTCAATTACTTCTTGGTTAATGAGGCCCTCTCTCAAACTATCAATCTCTTCGTCCATTCCTTGAATCTGATTATTTCGACTAGCTCTGGTACGCATCACTCTATTCAAAGACATTATAAAGATGAAGTCAGTGTTATTAGGAATAAAATATATGTAAGGAAAAGGATAAGGGAGCGTCAAGAGGGCAATCAAGACAAAAGCGGAGAAGGAAGCCCCTGAGTCAGGATATGTAAGGATTCATTCAATCTTTTCAATTCAAAAAGCCCGCCAGATAAAACGCAATTTTGAGATCGAAATCCAAGTCAGTAGATTACCATGGTTACAGGTAAACAAGCAACAGTTGAACAGCTGTAGAGTAGCGGTCTTTTGTCAGTTATAATAGAGATAACACTATCAAACTTCCTCGTTATCTTCTAATCGACGTCACTACTCTGTCCTTGTTTTGAGAGATGACAGTTCGATTCAGTAGCTGTTTACTGATAGCACTGATCTCAGGTAAATACCGGTAGCTAGAAATGGCCGAAAATCGCTAAGACGGTGTGAAAAGTCTGTGAGCTTCACTTAGTTATTAGTGTATTCTACTTACAGTTGGTGACTCATGGATATTATCAGCAGGTACACTAGAACTTCATAAATCACTTAAATACAACTAGCAACTTAATTACAACCTTAACCACTGGAAATTAATGAAAAATACGCACTAACAAATTTAAGCAATAACAAGGCAGCTCAGTTCTCAGTTCAGAAGGGAGACAGTTATGGTATGACTTTGAATGTGAAAGAAAAAGAAGAGAATCGTTTCGTTTATTGAAGGTATTCAGGAGAACAAACTCGGAAACAATCAGAGCTGAGTATCTTGAGACGAATAGAGCTGTCAAACAATTATGCGTGAGGAAGAGGAAAGATTTTTGATGCAAATTGACAGAAAAATTCAAGGGAGTAAAAGATTCTGGTCAATTCTGGAAGCTTGTACGTTGTTTTAGAAGGAAGAATTTTATTGTGGGAATCAATATTGCATTGGAAGACTGGGTGGCACACTTCAGCCGGTTGCTTAATCCTTTAATCACGGCAGACAAAGTACTATATGCAGCACCATGCTTTGGGGATGAAATTTTGGATGCGCCGATTTCCCTTCAAGATCTCACCAATGTCCTTAAAAGAGTCAAAGAGAATAAAGCACCAGGTGAGAACCGAATAACCTATGAGTTCTTCAAGTATGCGCCGGCCGTCTTTCTGGAAAAATTGGTGCTGCTTTTGACAAAATTTATAGACATGCTCTGTTTTACAAACTCACTGAAATTGGAGTGTCAATAAAAATGTTGAATACACTGAAGAAGCTGTATGAAGGATCAACGTCAAGAGTATGGGGACAAGAAGGCCTCTCAGGAAAGTTTGAGACAGGTGCAGGTGTGAAACAGGGCTGTTTATTGAGCCCCCTACTATTCTCATTGTTTATTAATGATCTGGAGGAGTATTTAGATGGAGGGATCAGTGTGGGTGGCATTTGCATTAAACTCTTAGCTTACGCTGATGATATTGTTCTTCTGGCCCCAGATAGAGTATCAATGAGAAGGATGATAGCCAACCTGGAAACATATTGTGAGAGGTGGAATCTTCAGGTGAATCTTCAGAAGTCTGAAATCATGATATTTAGAAGAGGTGGTAGGATTAGTAGGCATGATGCTTGGAGATATAATAATGAGCCAATCAAAGTTGTTGGAAGCTATAAGTACTTAGGAGTGAATTTGTCATCTCAACTCTCATTGAGTCGGCACTTTAAGGAGAAAGCCTCTGCTGCAAAAATTGCTTTGAACGTGTTTAACGGGCTCCTAGCACAGAATAATATACAATTCAAGCAGAAACTTATGTTTTTGAAGCTGTATCAAGATCCATTATATGCTATGGAGCACAAGTTTGGGGAGGAAGGATGGTTGATGTGGTGAAAAAAGTGCAACGGCTCTTTGTCACCTGGTCATATGGGACATATATATATGAATCATATATTTATCTCATATTGATCAGGATTTTAGAGTTTTAAATTGGAAAAGTTTAATGAACAGTGTTTTTGTCTTTGAACAATCTTTGTCATCGACAGAAAGATTGTATATTTCATTTGTTGTCGAAATTAACGTAGCTTCTCTTTTGTTTTTAATAACAAACGTGCCGCTTGTGCGACAGATAAAAATATGTACTTGAAATAGCTTTCACGTTTGGCATTGACTGAGTTTATATTTAATACCCAAAATTTTACTTTTGGTGGGTGTGTGAGCTCGTTCGATAGGACTGAAAGTTAAGTCCGGCTGATCCAGTGAAAAAGGCTAGATTTCGGTTCGTTTAATAGTACAGTTATTCTGTCACAGATCGGGCAGTATAAAAATAATTGTATTGTTAAGGGAGACGGGTTCTGAGCCTATTCATTGGTTCAGTTAATATTTGTTCTTTTTAAAATACTAAAGTCGCGAAATACAAGTGGATGCCAAAGTGGGAAGCCATTTCAAAAAGGTAGGTGACTACTGAATTATTGTTCTTAAATTTTCATAGCCACAAACATTGAATCATCATTAGCAGCAAGCGAGTGTTTTCCCCATAAAATTCATATCAATAAAGTTTTTATAATCAAATTAATCTCGTTTTGTTCAAATGTATATATGTTAAAGATTCATTAATTAAAGTTCTAGTTATACTGTTCTTTTCTTGATATCATAGTTTTTTTCCCCATAGTTTCCCCATAGCATAGTTTCTTGCTTACATATTTGGTGGAGGCTTCTCCTGCCGTTCCACAACTTGCTTACATATTTGGTGGAGGCTCAAGGGTTTTTAATCCAGCTTTTAAAATTTGGACTTTTCCGGTTACCTCATTGAAGATTCAATTTTTGTGGTTGCATTTTGCATTATTGAATATTATTTTTATTCCAGTGAAATTTATTATGGGTCAAGTGTTTGAGTTTAAACCTTACGGGGCTGTAGAAAAGCTTGTAGGATGAATTTCGAGGATGTAATGAATTGGAATATTGTGGAACAATAATGGATTACTTATAATGGATTTTAACGGATGAAGAATGATAATTATAATTGAACAGATTTTGAGATTCACGATATTGGAAGATTTACGATTATTGATTTTGAGATTTTGAATTGCAAAAGATTTTGTACAATTGCAAGATTTATTATCAATAATTCTTATTAGAAAGAATTAGATATTTATGATGAGATGAGAAATTAATGATTATTAAGATATGATTGAATAGGATAAATTTATTATTATTGAAGAGGTTTTGAGATATGGAGAATTTATGATTATTAAAACCAGATTAATTGTAAATTTATTATTTATTATTGAATAGGATTGGATTGGAACAGATTAACAATGGAAAAACTTAGACCGTTACTATTACCGAAATGTTTTGATGGAAAAGATGAAGAATTTGACATTGATGATTTTTTCAACTATTTTGAAAAAGTTGCCTTAGCGAACGGTTGGGATGAAAAGGATAATTTATTATACTTGCGGTTTTGTTTGAAAGGAAGTGCTGAGAAATATTTTGATGTTATTGAGAACGATTTGACTCAACAGAACAAATATGAATATATGCCAGTGGAAGAAAAATTGGTTAATTTCTATCGATCTCCTCTCAAATTGTGGAAACTAATGTGCGAGATAAATTAATTTTAACATGAAGAGGTGAAACCCAATTCTCCCTCCACAGTTTGTAGCATAGTCACAGACAGACATCCTGCGCACAATTGTATGCGCCGTGTCATTTCGCTTCAGGTTCTTGTGATGAACAGATCTCCGTAACATATACAAACATATCACTTTGGAACATTGCCAGTGGAGGGGAGCGAAGCGTTACAAAGCTCTCTCACACAGACACAAAAGAAGGAAAATGCTGCTAGGTAGTGGGAGAGATTAGTGGAGGATAGAGCATCGGACCTCTCCGTTTTTGAGAAAGAGCCGTGTTAAAAGAAATTTATCTCGCACTTTAGAAAAGGAATTAGATACTTGTAGCATGGAATTTGAAGATGGTAGAGATTTTGTAGCACGAGTCTTATCTCTATGTAGGAAAATAGATTCGAATATGCATGAATCTCGGATTATCAGGATAATTTTAAGAGGTTTGTCTTCAAATATATTTGAAAGAATTATAATGTTATCAAATAGCACCATAGTAGAATTGTTTAAAAATATTGAGAAATATGAATTATCATGCCAGTATTTGAATGAGTGGAGATTTGGACAGGTGCAAGAAATTGATGATAATATGGAACCCGAATTTGAAGAACTATTGGAAATCGGAAATGAGTTTGAAGATGAGAATTGTTTAGAAAATGCTATTATCTCTGATGATTTTGATTCTTGTAATTATTATGTTTCAAATGACGTGGATGTATATTATCATGTTAGTAACTTCGAGATTGAAAATGGGTTGGATGAAGTTCTTATTTGTAATGATTGTGATTTGAATGAGGAAGATATAATTTACAAAGAGGATAAAGATATGGAAATCATTAAGGAAGAATTATTGGATTTATCGGAAAGTGACTTGGATTTTTCTTTTACGATTGATAACAGGCCGTTTGAAAATTGTGTGAACTGTGGTATGCGTAATGATTGTGAATCTAGAGGAGTCAAGATGCATCAGGATGTTAGTCCCGTGAATAATAGGAAAAGAAGATGTTAGATTTCGTCTGCCGTCCATTCTCACTTCAGCTTTTTTGTAGTAGTCGCGCTGGCAGTGTTTGAATCTTGGCGCGCTTCCGCTGCCAACTTTACTTTAATCAGCTGACTTGTCGGTCGTTCTTGTTTTTCGTCATTCTTTCCTCATTTATAGATTTAGAATACATTGCATATTTTTTGAAGATTTTCGTCGATTGTCCTATTTAGGTTGTTTTCAAATCTAAACTTTTTAAGCTTGTTTTTTTTTTGTTCTGCGTCGTACAACACAGCGTTACCCCCTGCTTCATCTCTCGTAAACCACTTCGTTCGTTCGCTCCAACTCGCTTTGTCCAGAGATTATGTAGCTCTACATTCTTCAAGTTTTGAAACCATTCTTTTGAACTCAATCTCAATCTTCAGATCACTTTTCAAATGTTACCTATAAAGTGTCTACAATCAAGTCATCAATCAATCATAAGTTTTAAACTTCGAAGTCTTGAATTTTCATAACTTTTAATTCAGTGCGTTGCAACCACACGTTTCATGTCTACTCAAGTGTTTTTCCAAGTTACTTTGGACTTAGGTTTCAATGAATTTCAATCAAATTGCATCTCTCAAACATTCGTTCTGCAATTCTAACTCACTTTTTACAAATTTGAGTTGTGCTCCAAGTTCTTCACATAAGATTGTCTTGCTGTTGCATCACGTTGCACTGTGACTTTACTGCGTCGTAGCTGTTAACCACTAATAGCCATATTGTTGCCGCTTTTCTTCCCTTGGAACGACTTCATCATTTTGGATCCTCGCTCAACTCCATGTTTCTCTTGATTCGTGGCAATATTTGCTCCTCCAGTAGTCCTGCCTCTGCTGCTTACTTGTAACTACAACTTAGAAGTATTAAGAAACTTTAGCATCACATTGATTGATGATTGCTCGCATGTAAAAAAACATCACATTTTAAAGTGTAGTTATTAATTTTTTGGAATTTCATCAATTGAATTACATATTATTGTCATTCATTCTTGACTGAATATATGTTTACTTGCACTTCTAGAATTTTTGTATGTTCAAGTTTTATCTTGCACCAATCTTTGATTTATCAAAATATAATCTTGTATGATTATAAACCTATTGTTCTCATTTGGCATTGACCTTTCCTAGTATTCATATATTAATTAATTTTCCCTAAGCTATCTAGCTACCAGTAACTTTAATGATCGTTTTGCATTCAATTTCTGATCAATTTTGAATGAACAACAATCATTTGAAACTTTATGTATGATTGGGTTAGATTCAGAAATAACACTCTTAGTCATTAATTTATTACCAAAGTCCACTGCTCTTTTCATCCAGATCATACATATAAGTTCTTGGTCCTCCAGGCCGGATGGGATTAGCAATCCTCAAAATCAAAATCGCGTTTGAAATTCTAAATAGCAACACTTTGCCAAATTATCAATGCCAAATGACTTAGCACTTATCATTCACATAGCTGTCTTATGTTATGTTGTATCAATTTATACCTAGGATTAATACACTGTGTATTTGGTTTTAAGGAAACTTTGCTGTCATCTCAGAGCACACTACACCGTGCCGCTATCACTTATACAGTGTCTCGGTTGCCTAGCTGACTACCCAAACTGCACACTCAAGGCTGGTGTCCTTCAATCTCAATTGACTCCACATCAAACCATTTGGGACAAGTGAGCAGTGCTAATCATTATAAAGCTCTGGTGAGTCAGGTTGTATCGCTCATATCATATTCATAAGTTTGCATTCATAACTTGATTAAAATCATGTCTCCAAAAGCTAAATCAGAGCAGCTTGTGCGTCAATGCCTACCATTGTTAAGGAGGTTAATAGACAATATGATGACTACTATAACTTTGTTGTAAATTCAAATGAAGACTATCAAACTTTTTTGCGTGTGCGCAGTCGCCTGATCAAACTTGAGCAACTCTATGATGATAGTTACTTTGAAATTGATCCTGAGTCAATAGACCAGGACATTCATACTAGTTTTACAAAGAAATTTACATCTATGATGGCTAAACTAAATATTATTTGTGAAACTTTTGAAAATCAACAACATATGCTTCAGCAACAAGCATTTTGCAATCAAGAATTATCTCAAGATAGTTCTGCAAACAATCAGACAGTAAATATATCTCCAGCTCCTCAAGCTATGAATCTTAATCAACAGCACATACAGATTCCTAGCATGGTGCAAATGGCACCCAATGTAAATAATACTAACCAAATTCAACCTCATTCAAGTTTTCAGATGGCCACTCCATCAACATTTCAATTTCAGCATTTCAAATTGCCAGAGATTCCTCTTCCTAGGTTCAATGGTGAATTTGAACACTGGCTGGAATTCAGATTAGCATTTTCCTCCATTGTAGCTGACAACACATCTGTTGCTGACAATGTAAAATTTCAATACTTGAAACAAGTGCTTTCTGGTGAAGCATTACATAGAGTAGCCAATGTACCTGCCGATGATTTTCAGTTGGCTTGGTCACTTTTGAAATCTAGGTATGACAATCCTTTCTTGATAGGTGACACCTATGTTGCTGCTATATTATCTCCACCTAGTCTCAATTCTAAGCTGGCTTCCTCATGGCGAGCTTTCATTGATCATGAAAAGTTAAATATCAATGCTTTGGAATCGCTTGATTTGAACATTGAAATCAAGGATCTATTATACATGTATGTCATCATCTCTCGGTTTGATTCTGCCACACTCAGGGATTGGGAAAGATACAATTCTCATCATTGGAGAATTTGTGGAATTTCATGGAGTCGCAGCATAAGGTTGCTCAGGCCGTTGCATTCAATTTCAATGGTAATAGTCAAACCACTCAGAAGTTGCATACTTCTAATCATCAGACTTCAATCAGTAAGAGTAATCATGTAAATAATCAACAGACTAAACCAGTTAGTTATGCTCAAAATGTGGCTAACAGATTTTCTAATTTCCAGAGAACATTCTCATGTCCCTTCTGTAAGGATTCATCACACAATATCTTCAACTGCTCTGGTCTTCTAAAACTTGCTCCTGCTGGTAGATTAGATGCAGTTCGTCAGAAGCGCTTATGCTTCAATTGCTTGAGGCCATACAGTCAAGAGCACCACTGCTCTGGCTCCTGCAAGCGCTGTGGTAAACCACATCACACAGTGCTTCATGATGACTCATCTAATAATCGTTCAAACAATGGTAGGAATGTCTCTAATAATAGTATTCAATCACGTAACTTGTCACAAAATGCAAGACCAGGTTCAAGCTCTGATGCTTCCATTGAGCATTTTTCAAAATTCACTAGTGATTGGGCTCCTGCTGAACCATGCACCAACACTGAACTTGTGTCAAAACCTAATTCATCTCAATCTTCACTGTCAGTTGGGACTCCAACCACAAATTGTGCTGCAGTCTATGCCTCTCGCAGTTCATCATTGCAAAATCAAAGCAAGTCAATTGCTATAAAGCCAGGTCATAGTCATCAATTCTCATGGTCAACCCATGCTATGTCGTGCGCTGTTAGATACCGGAAGTGATTCCTGTCTAATTTCTGAGAAGTTAGCAAGCTGCTTGGCTCTGCCTCCCATTCATAGTGACAATTTCATTCACACTGTTCCAACGATGTAACCAAAGCCACTGTGCCACACTCAGTCACAGTCAAATCTGTTGATCAAAATTGGGCTGCTGCTATCAATTGTCTTGTAGTCAGCAAAATAGCATTAAGTCTACCTCCATATGATTTGGATATTGATAAATTTAACATCCCTACTGAACTTAGATTAGCTGATCCACACTTCCATCAGTCTAAAGGGATAGATTTGTTATTAGGAGCATCAGTGTTTGCCGCAATCATGACTTGTGGCCAACTCACTTTAGATCCCTCATTACCCATTCTTCAAAACACCCGGTTGGGTTGGATTGTTTTTGGTGCATTTCAACTTTCATTACCTGTCCCTCGTTTTAAACATGTCAATTCCAACTTTATTTCTAGTAGTGAGATTTCCAACCAATTGGAACGATTCTGGCAGATTGAAGAACTGTCTCAACCTGCTCCTCCAGCTCCTGAAACGGTCAGGGTTGAAAAGCATTATGATGAAACCACTATTCGTAGTGATGATGGCCGATTTATTGTATCATTGCCCCGAAAGGACAATTTTTCTGATTTGGGTCAATCCCAATTTCAAGCCAAAAAACGCTTTGATTCATTGGAAACCAAGCTTTCTAAGAATCCTGAATTGAAATCTCAGTACACTGAATTCATCCAGGAATATCAAGAGTTAGGACATACGAGTCCTGTTGACCCTCCTACTCCCAGTGAGAAGACTCATTACATTCCGCATCATGCGGCATCAAGGCCTGTTGTTCCACTTTCTGAAGACCCCCATGATCTAGCCTATCTATCCCCTGGACATTCTCTCATTGGTCGACCACTCAATGCCCTTCCAGTCAAAACAATCAACTCAAAACACATTAATCATATTCAACATTGGAACAGAATTAATGACATGAATAAGCAATTGTGGGAACGATGGTCACATGAGTACCTTGTGACTCTTCAGAAGAAACACAAATGGACATCTTCCTCTGATAATATTAAAATTGGCACTTTGTTTCTGTTGAAAGACCCTGGCACTTCCCCAGCCGCTTGGAGGCTTGGCCATATAACAAATGTTGTGAGTGGCTCTGATGGTAAGGTCAGAGTGATTTCTGTGTTCACTGAGTCAGGAGTCTATGAACGCGCTATTTCTAGCATGGCTCCACTTCCATTTGATGATGAAATGGACAACACACTCAATGATTCAATGATTCAATGATTTTATTACAGCCAGAAAATGCATACAGTACACTAGGCCATGTCATTACAATAAAATTTCTAACAGAATTACAATAACAATACATAAATAAAGATAATACACAACATGCAGTGCAAGAGCAGGCTTCAAAGCTATTCGGTTTCTCACAAGAAAATAATAAATAATAATACAGAAATATCAATAAACAATTACTAAACTTTAATTCTATCACAGTCTATACAGCCTATTCTAATTTTAATCTATACCTACTTTTACAATAAATCGTGAATAAACTAAAACCATAGAAACTCTATTATCACAGTCGGCAATTTACTTAGTGCTTTACACAGTCAATTTACATAGTGCTTGGGTCAGACTCGTCAAACTCATGAATGGAATAGAACGGGTTGGCGACCAGCCATGACTTGACCCGCTTCTTAAAGCTCACCAGAGGCAGCTCTCTTACTTCATCAGGTAGCCTATTGAAAAATCTGATGCCAGATATGGGAAAACTTTTCCTGGATCTTTCCAATCTCACCCCGGGCAGGACCAGGTTTCCATTTCCCCGTGTAGCGTGACTGTGGACTCATCCAACATATTTTTTATTTTCGTTTGTTGGAAAATTCACAAATTTCCCAACGGGGCTCAGTCTATGTTAGATTTCGTCTGCCGTCCATTCTCACTTCAGCTTTTTTGTAGTAGTCGCGCTGGCAGTGTTTGAATCTTGGCGCGCTTCCGCTGCCAACTTTACTTTAATCAGCTGACTTGTCAGTCGTTCTTGTTTTTCGTCATTCTTTCCTCATTTATAGCTTTAGAATACATTGCATATTATTTGAAGATTTTTGTCGATTGTCCTATTTAGGATGTTTTCAAATCTAAACTTTTTAAGCTTGTTTTTTTTTTGTTCTGCGTCGTACAACACAGTGTTACCCCCTGCTTCATCTCTCGTAAACCACTTCGTTCGTTCGCTCCAACTCGCTTTGTCCAGAGAATGTAGCTCTACATTCTTCAAGTTTTGAAACCATTCTTTTGAACTCAATCTCAATCTTCAGATCACTTTTCAAATGTTACCTATAAAGTGTCTACAATCAAGTCATCAATCAATCATAAGTTTTAAACTTCGAAGTCTTGAATTTTCATAAATTTTAATTCAGTGCGTTGCAACCACACGTTTCATGTCTACTCAAGTGTTTTTCCAAGTTACTTTGGACTCAGGTTTCAATGAATTTCAATCAAATTGCATCTCAAACATTCGTTCTGCAATTCTAACTCACTTTTTACAAATTTGAGTTGTGCTCCAAGTTCTTCACATAAGATTGTCTCGCTGTTGCATCACGTTGCACTGTGACTTTACTGCGTCGTAGCTGTTAACCACTAGTAGCCACATTGTTGCCGCTTTTCTTCCCTTGGAACGACTTCATCATTTTGGATCCTTGCTCAAGTCCATGTTTCTCTTGATTCGTAAGAATATTAATTTGCTCCTCCAGTAGTCCTGCCTCTGTTGAAGCTTCCCATCGACATGTCCTGGCCTGGACATGTCCTATCTCTTGGCGCTTTGAAGCTGCTAACCTTACATTGAGCTAAGTATTTTTTATTAATTTACCTTTACTTTTACATGTACGTATTATCTATTGTTTTTGATTTTCAAAATAGTTAACCTAAAAATCAGATTTTATTGAGCATTTATTCATTAGGCCATTTTCATTGTCATTTTGAAATTTAGCAACTTGTTTCACATTGCCATTCACTGGCTCAAACCTGAATTATCATGTATTTTGTACACCAAATTTTTGTGAATCTTTTCAATTATCCTTCATTCTAGTCAAAGTTATTACAATTTGACTTTTGATTACAATTATCAGCTTCAATTATTTTGGTTCTTAGTTCCATTCCCTTGTTTGGATTCGTAAGAATTTTTATCATGAATGTTAACGTTTGGCAATTCCAAGCCTTTTTTACAAACTCTAGTTGATCAATTCAATTTTAATAGCCTCAAACAATTTGTTCTTAAGTCTATCCAATACTCCAATCCAATCTAGACTCACAAGAATCTTTGTAACATTACATATTATCTTTAGTATCTCAGTGTTCAAATATTACATCTAATTTTGAAGATTAATTCATTTTTTACAATTAAATTTGATTTAATTATACTTTCATTAACTGCATTATAAGTCACTTTCAAGATTGTATTATCAGTATTGTATTTCTCGTTTGAATTGCATTCCAGTAACATCACTTATATAAATTTTTATTAGAAGGTTTTCACACTCAATCTTTTTAATATTTTCTAATACTATAGTTTTTATCTATTTTATTTGAAATTTTGCTTACTTGTAACTACAACTTAGAAGTATTAAGAAACTTTAGTATCACATTGATTGATGATTGCTCACATGTAAAAAACATCACATTTTAAAGTGTAGTTTTTAATTTTTTTGGAATTTCATCAATTGAATTACATATTATTGTCATTCATTCTTGACTCAATATATGTTTACTTGCACTTCTAGAATTTTTGTATGTTCAAGTTTTATCTTGCACCAATCTTTGATTTATCAAAATATAATCTTGTATGATTATAAACCTATTGTTCTCATTTGGCATTGACCTTTCCTAGTATTCATATATTAATTAATTTTCCCTAAGCTATCTAGCTACCAGTAACTTTAATGATCGTTTTGCATTCAATTTCTGATCAATTTTGAATGTACAACAATCATTTGAAACTTTATGTATGATTGGATTAGATTCAGAAATAACACTCTTAGTTGTTTCATTAATTTATTACCAAAGTCCACTGCTCTTTTCATCCAGATCATACAGAAGACGTAAGAAATGTAAAGTTTGTGGTAAACATAATCATTTTACGCGGAATTGTTTTTACAACGTTAATTATGCTTATCGGGTTTATAAAAGGATGCATAGAATTTGTGAAAAAGAAGGCTATGATATTAGAGTGTGTTCTTTTGATGGCAGAAAGTTTTCGGAAAATGCTAGACGTAAGAAAGCATATTTTACTGATAGGACACAGGAATTTAGTACTACGCATATTGATGAAAATGTTTTAGACAGCGGTCCATCAAATATTGATATTTCAAGGAATGAATTAGGAAGTTGTATAGTTACTGAATCAGGTTTTACTTTGAAAGGTGTTAGGCACAATGGAATATATTATGTTAGAAGAAATTATTCTAATACTGATGATGAGAAGTATTCAATCTTCCATAAACACGAGATTGATCTTGAAGATATTAATTATAGCCAGAAATATGGATCAGCAAATGGTGTTGAACGAAATATTTCGGACTCATGTTCAGAGTTGAAAAGTGATGTAGAAATAGAAATTTTGTTAACAATATGAATGAATCAATTATCGATAAACAAGAACCAGGCCATGAAAATAGTATATTGAACCGATTACAGAAAAAATGTGAATCAGTGATTTGTGTAAACAGTTAAGGTGAAAATACAGAGTCAGATTTGAATTATTGTAATTTTCTAAAAGATATGAATAATAATAAAATTGAAATTGATGGAATTGTTGTTAATGGGAGTTCGGCAGAGAAATATGATGACATAATTTTGAATAGTTTGGAAAGCATGTCCCAGTTAAGCGTTAATAGCGATGAGATATTTATTAAAACAATTACGTTGGAGAAGGTTGAAAATCGAACAACAGTGCAGACTCAGCGAAAGTATTGCATTTAGAATGAGAGAATGAAAGTATTGCTCTTAGAATGAGAGGCCTTTAGATAATTTATAATTGTCATTCAATTATCAACACTGACCAGTGTAATAATCGATATCTAATAATTGAAGAAAATTTGTTTCTAATATGAACAACGAAAACTGATGCAAAGTGAAGAAAATTTCGAACTACAATATGGATAATGATAAGAGTAGAATAAGCTAAATTAGGATAGAATATTTTAATAGACGTATTTGATACCTATTTCATTATTGCAGTGATCTTTAGTTGTGAGTAAGGTTACATACATACATATATATATACACCTTGGATTACGGGATATTCAGCTTACTTTGTTGATTCAGATAGCTGGATTAATTATTACTCTTTTCCGTAATATTTTTAGTACCTACATAGTGAAGATCGAGGTGTTATTGATCATTTTTAATAATAAAATCATGATATTTTGGGGTTCCATGGTTAAATAAAGATTATTAGAAGGATTTTATCATTGAAAGTGAGAAAGTTGAGTTTTTTTATATTTAGAAATACAATTGAATTTTGGATAAATGTTTTTTTTTTCTTCAAGATTTGATTATGGCCAGTCTATTTAAATCATAATATCTTTGATTAATATCACATTAATATCTTTTTTTAATATCACATTTCAAACGCCACATAAATGATAGCGTTTTATTGTAACAGCGCTAGCAGACTAATGTTTTCCTCGCTTAGTCTATAATAGCTGCTGGTGATGAATTTAATATCGTTGTCCGATTACACGGTATGCGGCGGCGTATCTTGATTGTTAGACTAGAAATTTCAGACAAATTCGGAAAAAGTCGATTTTCGAAAAAAAATTAATTGCAGTTTAATATTTTCTTAGCATAGATTTCAACATTGCGATAATTATAATTTTGTTTAGGGCAAAGGGTTCTGAGATATTTCGCTTAAAAATTTTGGCCCTTTGGATTTTATATTTCATTATATTAAGGTTACGAATAAGTTTTATTGAAATATTTTTAAGGGTTATTAAAGGTAGATATATTGTTGATAGATTTCATGAATTAAATATTTGAATTTATTATCATAAGGTGTTGATAATTAAGGTTTAATGGTGATAGTCATTTTTTCAAGTCGTATTTTTCTGAAGTTATGCGCTATATTAAAGTCCCTAAGGAAATTTTTGTAAATATTATTCGTAATTATTTAACATTTCATCATTGTTTATCAGAATTGATTATAATATTTATGGGTTTATCATCCAGCGGTTGAATAATAGGGTTATATTTTATCTATTTGATCTGTTTTCGATGGGGAGTTGTGATTTAAGCCTATAATTGTAAGACCTCGTAGAATTTTATTAAAATATTATTACTGATTATTGTTGCTGGAGGTGAAGTCCATATTTTTCAATGGTAATATAGACCAAACTTATTGTTCATGGGTTATAATAAACGGTTATAGGGGAATTTTTTAGCTATGGATAGCAGAGTTTCAGTTTTATACGTTTATATCTTTGAATTGAATTTCGTTTTATATTTTTTCTCAGTATAAAGTAATGATTACTATATTCTTGATTATATTTCATGATAATATTTGAGTTTCATCGTGTCATGGTTCTAATATTAATGGTTTTGAGTAGGAAAATTTTCTTTTTGGCACAATAGGTTGAGCTTAGGGCTTATTATTATGGTTAAGTTTTGATTTTCAGTAGTGATTTTTGGTAATCATTGTAGAACCATGTTTTGCGATATAGAATCAGTTATTATAGAAGAGGTTTATTTATTCCATGGTTACATATTTGTAATTTTAGGGTACAGTTACCTATGAAAATTGGTATTTGGCTGAGTTTTACATTTAATTCCACCAGTTGCATTATTGATTTTGTATTGATTCTACATTATGACTAACCATGTTATATTTCATAGTCATTATAATTATATCTCAGTTATTTCATATTATGGTTATTCCAGGAAAAATGAACAGGAAATATGGTTGATGGATAGTTTATCATTGTATGATAACCAAATGGTCATGTTTCATTCACATATTCTGATTGCATGTTGCATTTTTGTAATATAACATTCTCACTGATATAAATTTTTTTTTCTCGATAAATCATGGTACGTTTTAATATTTGGTGCCAGGAAAAAGTAATATACTACAGTAATGTAATTCATTGTTTTGTTTTGTTTTGCGTTTGTACTGATGTGACCTACGTTAAAGAAAGTGCAATTGTCACGTATTTTTGTTTAGTTGTCAATCTTGTTATTCATATCCAGGGCAAGGTCGTTCATTGAGTGACAAGCGTTATTTGCTACTTTTAAACGTTCACTGATAGAAATTCATAATGAAGCTGTTATAAGACAATTATATTTTTGATGGATGAATATCTTATTCACATTTATTTTGACTTGAATCTCTTTCTCAATAAAATTATAACTAGAGTATAAGTTTCTTATATTCTGATGATTTATTGTATGATTGTAGTTTTGTTTCCATATGACTCATTATATTGTTCTGATTTCAGAATTGTTCCAGTATATATAATATATATACTGGAATATATAGGCCTATATATTATATAGGCCTATGCACTTCTAATAAATTGTATCATTTCTAGGTTTCTGATTAATAATATATGCTAACCAGCCAGTCCAGTTGTTAATTGTAATATTTTGTTATTCACGTCGAATTTGTTAATATTATTGTAAACGTTTCTCTTGATTTTTTTTATTACGATTCATTTGCGGTTGCTTTGAAGTAGAGTTTTTTGTTTGTAAGAGGTTCTGTTACGCATAAACATGTCAATTATAGTACATTTTGCGTCATTTCTCATTCTCACGACTTTCACGGCACGACTGGAGGCAGTCAGGGTCTTCGCGGGAGTTTTCTACAAGGAGCTACGTCACGCTGTAGCGTATGAATCATCGGTTCCACTAACATACGAGGTAGATTTCCCGGCAGCTCAGCTCGACATCTTGCAGGCGGAAAGGGTGTTCTGACCTAACTGACAACAAGAGGATTGCAGTTTAGCGGATGCGGTAGAAGTTTTGTATAATTCTACAAACGGAATTCTTCGCAACAGTCATGCTGCTTTCAACTCTTCAATTCGTTTGGGAACTCAAGCTTCACGAAAAACCAGAGCGATCGATGTTGTCGGCAATTTTCTTCATTTTTGCTGTGCAGTAGCGACGGATGGTGAACTTCATAAGCTGGAATTCAACGAAAAACATGTAGCTGATCACCTCAACGCATTCCAAGGGTTGGTTGCAGACGACCATAAAGATTTAATTCGGATTTCTCGCAACTTGAGGCAGTTTGCTGGAAATTTTTCTCAGCAGTTTCACAATGCGTATAGCAAATTAACAGACAGTATGAGATTATTCGTACAACAGAATGTATCGGAGGAGAAAACACTGTTCACAAACCAGTTATTAAAAATTTTTCACCTCTACTCACATGTAAATATTTTATCACGGCAGGAATTCATAAATACTGCGAAGGAACGCTGTGATAAAAAGCTTTTACCCTTTTCGCTGGTACACCCCAATTTATTACGTTCAGATCTCTTCAGATTGGAGAAAGGATTAGCTATACCTCTATCGGATTTGCAGCGATATTTTGATCTTCCACTTACGACTTGTGTGGTGAAAGAGAACTCCATGGTGCTTAGCTTAAAAGTACCGTTAGTCAGCATCGGCGGACAGTTTCAATTGCACAAGTATGTGAGGACACCTATGTATTTCGACGGCCAGATTTGTCAGCTTCAGCAGCAGGATTTCGTTTTGGCGCGGAGAACGGTGAGATTCAGGTCATCTCGGGAGATCATCTCTCTTCTTGTCGGGCACAGGACAATTTCTTATGCTATCTTCCGCGGCTGGTGCATGGAGGACATATGTCATCGAGATGTATGCATCACTTGTTTGCGGCGACAGAGCTGAAGGACATCCAACAATATTGCAGTTTAAGCTGTCGTCCAGCTAAGCAAGAGTTGGAGATCGTCGAATTTTCGCCTTCGGAGTAAATCGTCGCGAATATACAGGCTAACACTACAGTCACTTGCGAGGGAGGTTCGTTTCATCATCTTCAACCTATTCCGGGAGCAATGTATGTGGTTTTACCCTGTCATTGCGAGATTTCGGTCGGCGGGAGAATATTGGTGAGAAAGACTTTTCCGTGTGACGCAAATGTTGATAAACAGCCTCAGGTTCTCCATTACTTACCTTTGCATTGGTTTAAGTTTAATTCGTTAAGAATTGAGTTTTGCAGCCGCATTTCAATCCTAATTTTGTTAATTTTAGCGAAATTTTAAAAACTGATATAGATATAAAGGTTCCGGAATTTACAGTTCAAGACGTACTATCGTCAGATATATTTCACAAAGTAGATCTTCCAAATTCTTGGGGAGATGTTATAAATTCCTCTAGTTTTGTCTTTTATATATTATTTGGCTGGTTAGGGTTTTTAACTTTATTCTGTGCATATTTAGGCATCAAGTTGTATGTGTGTAAATTATCTGCTGTAACGGTAGCACAACCTAGGATACATATAATCGATAGTTAAGAGTTATATAGTTGCTTCTTGATGGATTAACTGTTTTATTGTTTTCTCTCTTGACTATATAGTTATGAGTCATATGTACTTATAAAGTTTTTTTTCTCTTCTTCGATTTTTATTGCAGCTTTTGAAGTAGTTCAATGTTGATTCACAAATAAATATATTGTCAATTGAGATTTTCTGTTCATAATAAGTTGAATTCATGTACGTCTTATTTTCAAGATGAGATTAAATTAAAGTGGAATGTATATTAATGTGTATAATATTGAAAGTTAGTTTCATACTACAGCATAGTTTCAATTTGAATTCGATTTGAATGTTTGTAAATCAGTTTGAGTAGACTACTTTCCAATGTGGTTGTTGGATTTCATCTTTGTAATTTAGTTTGAGTAACCTACCTTTCTATGTAAATGTTTGATTTCAATGTAGGCCTATAGTAGCATTATCAAGTCAATCGGGCACACGTTTGTTTCCGGAGTATATTATTTTGTTTAATTATTATTTATTATTTTTTTGTTCCCCTCTTGACTACAGACTCAGGGACGAGTCTTTCAGCGGGATGGGTGATGTGTCACCTGGTCATATGGGAAATATATATGAATCATATATTTATCTCATATTGATCAGGATTTCAGAGTTTTAAATTGGAAAAGTTTAATGAACAGTGTTTTTGTCTTTGAACAATCTTTGTCATCGACAGAAAGATTGTTTATTTCATTTGTTGTCAAAATTAACGTAGCTTCTCTTTTGTTTTTAATAACAAACGTGCCGCTTGTGCGACAGATAAAAATATGTATTTGAAATAGCTTTCACGTTTGGCATTGACTGAGTTTATATTTAATACCCAAAATTTTACTTTTGGTGGGTGTGTGAGCTCGTTCGATAGGACTGAAAGTTAAGTCCGGCTGATCCAGTGAAAAAGGCTAGATTTCGGTTCGTTTAATAGTACAGTTATTCTGTCACAGATCGGGCAGTATAAAAATAATTGTATTGTTAAGGGAGACGGGTTCTGAGCCTATTCATTGGTTCAGTTAATATTTGTTCTTTTTATAATACTAAAGTCGCGAAATACCAGTGGATGCCAAAGTGGGAAGCCATTTCAAAAAGGTAGGTGACTACTGAATCATTGTTCTTAAATTTTCATAGCTACAAACATTGAATCATCATTAGCAGCAAGCGAGTGTTTTCCCCATAAAATTCATATCAATAAAGTTTTTATATTCAAATTAATCTAGTTTTGTTCAAATGTATATATGTTAAAGATTCATTAATTAAAGTTCTAGTTATTCTGTTCTTTTCTTGTTATCATAGTTTTTTCCCCTTACATATTTGGTGTAGGCACATCTTGCTTACATATTTGGTGGAGGCTTCTCCTGCCGTTCCACAACTTGCTTACACTTCCTGAAAAAAGTCTTCAACCTGCCATTGTGGGCCCCTGACTATTGTTTATTCCTTGAAACTGGAGTTAGCCCACTGCTAGTCCACACTTTGAAGCTGCATCTCAAGTACGTACACCGATGTCTGAGCCTACCCGATCACAGATACCCCTGCATACTAATGAAGAAGGTGATAGAGAAGAAGATCTTCATATATAACGACTGGCTGGAGCTACAAACTGTCTTCGGCATCCCTGCTTCTAGCAATCCATCGTGCAACGTGCTGGCGGTGGTGAACAGGGTCAAGGAGGGGCTCAGCGAGTGCTTCGGAAGGAGAAGGATGCGCAGCCAGAGATGTTCAATCTACCCCGAATTGACAAACTTCACGGATTACATTCATCATCAGGGTGACTTCACACTGGTGAAGTGGTTCCTGAAGGCTAGAACTGAGCTCATCCGACTGAACAAATACTCGTTTAGCCAGGCAGTGAAGATTTGTTCATTATGCAACATGAAAGAAGAAGAAGACGTACCACACTTCATTGCAAGATGTTCCATCCTTTCTGAAATACGGAGAAGACAACTGAACAACAGTATCCTCACAACTCAGGAGCTGAGGTCAAGACTAAGCGGGCAGGACTGGGAAGCTGTAGGCCGGTACTGCAAAGAAGCGTGGCAGTACAGATACTCTCTTGTGCAGGAATACAACTTTTGAAAAAAAACATTAATATTGTAATTGAAAAAAAAGTTAACTTATTGCATGTATGTCAATTCCAATAACTCCTCCTGATGGCACTTTGCCATGGAGATCTGCCGACAGTTAAATATACAATAATATTATGTAATGATCTCTTTGAAATGTTCAATAAAGGTCTTTATTTATTTATTTATTTTTATTTATTTATTTTACAAAGGTAATTTGACGGTGGGTGTGATTGGGGATCCTACTAAATTTGAAAATACTACTCTACTATGACTTAAAAAATCTCGTCCGCCATATTGAATGCAACTTTATTTTTTCAAATAGGAAAGTGGTCATGCGGTACATGATTTCGATAAGGAATTTCAAGAAAAAATAAGTCTTATATTTTATTTATTTCCATCTTCATACAACATGCACGATACATTATAATAAAAATTAACGATTCTAATACACAGCATGAACCATTTAATGAAAATGAAAATTTCCACCAGCAAAAGTAAAACTTGCTCGCTGGTGGGAGTCCATCCTAAAACTAAAATTAATAATTATTGAATACTAGGAAAAATAAAAAGGAAAAGGAAAAAAATAAGTTCAGGAAAACCTAGAAATACCATATTCAATGCAGAAAAAAAGAGAATGCTCATCAGAAATAAAAAAAGAAACAACAGTTGCTACGAAATATCTTTGACCAGAGTAATTCATCAAAAATCAGATTAAAACTACATTCATACATAATATAATATCATATGATAAATTGCGACACAATAAAAAACAATAGAAATACGAGAATATTGTAATCTGCTATGGTTATCTTATTCACTATACAGGAACCCTAATTCTTGGAAAAAATTATCACATATCCATTTATTCAATATTTTACTATTTTGACAATGAGCTAGGAATTCTTCAGGTACCATGTTGATTAACTTGGAGCTAACATAAATAAGCTGTCTCCGAACTATACTCAGGTTGCTGTGATATACTTTGTATTTTCTCACTATGTTAGGTCTGAATGAATAAGATGGCCTGTCAGATTCCTCAAAGTGCTGTCTAGTTATTAATGTATTTTATCAGCATTTTTATATATAATTGCCTCAGAGTCATGACATCAAAGTCTCTGAATACCTGCTGTGTAGGATAGTCTCTGGGTTTGCGGAGTATGGTTTTAATTACACCTTTTTGTGTTATAGACTATTTAAGTGAGAATCATATGTATCTCCCTATACTGTGATTCCATATCTTAGTATTGATTCAACTAAAGCAAAGTAAACTACTTTTATTTGCTTTCTGTCCAGTATTTTATTAATTTTATAGAATTTATAATTTATGAATTTCAATTTTTTGATGATGAACTTTATGTGATGATCCCATCTTAGGCACTCATCAACAATAACACCTAAATATCTAATAAAATTCATATTCTCAAAGACAGGACAGTTGCAGTCAGAACTAGCGGTTGCGATTTGTTTCCCTGAAGCAAATTGATCACATTGAGTATGTAGTTTCAATTCCAAAGGCATGAGTGGTTTACCAACAACATTTGCTGAGAAAGTTATATATTTAGTTTTACTAAGGTTCAAGCTAAGTGTATGCTGGTCTAGCCAGTTCTTCATTAGAAACATATCATTTTCCGCATTTTCAAAAACTTTTTCCCAGTTGACATCTGAAAAAATGACTGCAGTGTCATCAGTGAAAGAATAAATTCGACCATTTTTCAATTTAATATGCAACATTTCATTGACGTAGAGCAGGAAAAGAATGGGTGACAAAACTGTACCCTGAGGGAAACCAAACTCACTCAATTCTCTTTCATTTGACTGATTTTTGAGTGTTAAAATCTGGGATCGCTCACTAAAATAACTTCTAAATAAATCCAATGGCAGCCCTCTTATCTCATATTTTTCTAATTTAATCAGAAGACTATGATGTGGCACCGTATCAAACGCCTTTGCCAAGTCCAGAAACACTGCTATCACTTTTTTACCACCATCAAGTTTTTTTGTGATGGAATTTGTGAATTGTATCAGTGCATCCTCTGTACTTTTTTTTGCCTGGAATCCGAACTGGAATTCATTCAGAACATTATTTACATTCAAATAGTCTACCAAGCAAATTCTTATTAATTTTTCTAAAATTTTCGAAAGATTACTTAGCAAGCTTATTGGTCTGTAATTACTAGCTACGTCTGGATCACCCTGTTTGAAAATAGGTTCAATTTTAGCGGTTTTGAATCGTTTTGGGAAAGTTCCTGTGCAAAAACACATATTAAAAATGAAAGACATTGGTTCAGAAATAAGGTGTGCTATATTTCGAAGTTATACTACTGATGTTATCTACTCCAGGGCTAGAGTTGCTCTTCAACTGTTTTATTACTCTTCCCACATCACAAGGGTTAACAGGTTTTAGAAAAAAAGAGTGAATAAACTTTTTATGATTTTCGTTTATCTCATAATGTTTCATACTACTGGAATTATTTTGTGTTATCAGTTGGGCATTCGTTTTACCTACTGTTGCGAAGTAGCTATTTAGGCAAGCAGAATCAATTTTAATTTCACCATTATTATCCTTTCCAACATCAATTGCTTGATTAATGAGTTTCCAGAGTTTCTTTTTATCAACACCACATTCAGATATTTTAGTCTTGTAGTAGTTGGTTTTAGCTGTTTCTATGGCCATGTTCAATGTATTTCTGTACCGGTATCCTTTATATTCTTCCCTCAATCGTATACTGAATGGAACCTTCTGTTCATGCTCCAGCCGCTACCGCCGCCTACAGGCGATTTCATGTATCATTATTTGTGCTTGTGTGCTTTGCATTTATTAATAAAGTCAGTGTCAATCGATAGCTCGAGTCGTGTGTACAGTGTTATTATTTATTTAACCTCTCCATTATTAGAGTATTTAGTTTTACAGTCCACGGTGTGAGTGAATACGACTCGCATCTTAACTTATGTTTGATTAGTGTTCATCATCACGTTAAACATGGTTCTCCTTAACCGGATAATTACCGCGACATAAAGATGAGAGACATTTTGATGTGGACAAAGTGTAAGCGTGCGTGTGAGTGAGAAAGACGGAGCGGAGAGAGACATTTCGTTCATCGTTGAGTGCACTGTGCATGTCTAGACAGGTCTAGATATTATGCAGATTGCAGAACAGCCGTGCAGAAGAGACGTGGAGAGGAGCATCTAATAACAACAACAATTGCGTAAGATTGTTTTCATAGTTTTTTCATTACTGTAGCTATCAACTTGATATCTACATCGCTTCTACAAGAGTCAACTCAATATAAACAATGGATGAAGATGCGATTAAAAAAGCTCAACGAGCTAGAGGATTACAAAAGGCTAAAATAACTAGAATTCATAGCTACATAGAAAGCAACTTTGATGATACTAACAACATTGACTACGATATGCTCAAAGTTAAATTGGAGGATTTGAATACAGCATTTCAATGTTATGATGAAATTCAGTTGACGTTAGAAATGAATTATGAGAAAGAAGAAGTGGATAGATTTGAAATCGAGGATATTTATGCAACACTTCGTGCAAAAATGCGTAAACTATTGGATTTACAAAACAAGTCAAAAGTCACGGAAACGGTTATTCAAAATACTTCATCCAATGATTCTATAGTTCTTCCACAAATAAATATACCAACTTTTGAAGGCTTGTATTCAAACTGGCTATCATTTTATGAGATTTTCAAAGTACTGGTTCATGAAAACACAAAGTTATCAAACATTCAGCGTTTTCATTATTTATTATCTTCTGTCAGTGGTCCAGCTAAAGAATTGATTAAAAACTTATCACTTACACCACAAAATTATGAAGTTGTCCTGAAACTATTGGAATCAAGATATGCTAACTTACGGATGATTGCCTCCAATCATTCAAACCTGATTTTGAACATTCCTGCTGTTTCAAAGGAGTCGGCTACCGAGCTAGCTTCATTCATTGACAGAGTTTCGAGTAATTTGCATGCTTTGAGAACATTTCAAGATTTGAACTATGCTGAGTTCATTTTAATTCATTAATTCATTTTCTCTGCCATCGTTTAGACACAAATACAGCTAAAGCTTGGGAGATGAGTTTGAAGGCTGACCAGTTTCCTCCTATTAACGATTTTATTTCATTTCTGGAGAAGCGACGTCAGAATCTGGAGAATACATCCCATTCTCTCAATGACATTTGTAAGGAACGATCTGATAAATCACAAGCTCAAAAACATAGTGCATCTCAAAGGTCACAGTCACAGTCATATAATGTCAATACACAACATGCTGATAAAATATGTTTGTTTTGCAAAGAAAATCATGCACTTTATTTATGTAACAAGTTCAATCAAGTAAGTATTTCTGAAAGAGTAGCCTTTGTGAAATCAAATAAGCTATGTTTCAATTGTATGCGAACAGCAGAACATCATGCAAAGGAGTGCACTAGTTCCAATAGATGTAGAAGTTGTAATGGAAACCATCACACACTGCTTCATTTCAAAAGAGAAGAGTACAAAGAGAAGGAAATGGAGCAAGAGAGTGGAGGCTCATACTGTAGTGTGAAGCGGCTAAGAGCGTCCAAAGTATTGTTAGCTACAGCAATAATTTCAGTTGAGGATAAGTATGGAAGACAACACAAATGTAGAGCTCTTCTAGATGCTGGATCACAAGTAAATTTTGTATGTGAAGCTCTAGCCCAACAATTGGGAATTAAAAGAGAAGCTGCAAATTTGTGTATTTCTGGTATAAACAAGATTTCAACCTCAGCAAGGCAAAGTGTATCGATAAAAATATCATCAAATCACAGACCATTTACCAGAGATACTTTGTGTTTTGTACTGCCACACATCACTGGTGATCTCCCCTCGTCAAACATTGATGTTAGTAGCTGGGGACTCCCTAACAACATCGTCTATGCTGATGAGGAATTTCAAATTGCAAGTAAGCCACAGATTCTTTTGGGAGCTGAAATATATTATGAAGTTTTATTGCAAGGACGTTTTGATCGTGGTCCTGACTACCCTAAAGTGATTGAGAGCATATTAGGATGGTTCATCTCCGGAAAGATGCCAGAAGACTCCAATGAAAATCATGCAGACAATCATGTCAAAAGTTTCTTAGTGTCAAGTGCAACTGATGTGCAAAAGCAACTACAGAAATTTTGGGAGATGGAGCAATATGATGAGCCACAATGCAGATCAAAGGAAGATGAATATTGTGAGGAATTCTTCTCTAAGACTACCAAAAGAAATGATGATGGGCATTTTGTTGTAAGACTACCACGGCGTGCCAACCATAGGGCTTTGGGAGATTCATTAATGAATGCAGAGGATAGATTTCTCAAGATGGAGAAGAAACTGAGCAATAATGAAATTCTAAGAGAAAATTATGTGAAGTTCATGCATGAGTATGAAGACCTTGGACACATGAGAGTCATCCAATGTGAAGATCTCATTGGGAAGAAGCATCAAGAGAAAGCTTATTACCTACCTCACCATGTTGTTATCAAGGAAAGCAGTAGTACAACCAAGTATCGTGTCGTATTTGATGCTTCAGCAAAAGGGAGCAATGGGGTATCTCTAAATTCTATTTTGATGACTGGTCCAACTATTCAACAAGATATATCATCCATAATTCTTCGTTTTCGTACTCATCTATATGTAATGACTAGTGATATCACAAAGATGTACAGAATGATAAAAGTGCATCCAGATGACTACCATCTTCAAACAATTCTCTGGCGAGACAATCCTCATCAGAACATCAAGCACTACCAGTTGACAACATTGACTTATGGAACAGCACCAGCAGCCTTCCTTAGTACTCGCTGTTTAGCTGAATTGGCTGAGGAGAACAAGCAAGAATATCAACATGCAGCACATGTAATAAAAAATTATTTTTATGTGGATGACCTATTGACTGGTGGAGATGACCTTGATACAGTGAAAGCACTACAAAGGGAGGTAGCATATATCCATATATCCTATATAGTGCTGGATTCATGCTACACAAGTGGTGTGCTAATGACAAACAACTGCTAGAAAATGTTCCCAAGGAGAAAAGAGAACAGAACTTGTCAATCAAACTTGAAGAAGCTGAATCTATCAAAACTTTGGGTTTAATCTGGAATAATGAGAGGGATATTCTCAATTTTGATATCAACATCGATTTATCCAGAACAAATTACACAAAACGAATGGTCTTATCAACAATTGCATCAATTTATGATGTGCTTGGTAACCTGGGACCATTTATTGTCATGTGCAAAATTTTCATGCAAGATCTGTGGAAATATGACTTAAAATGGGATGACAAACTTCCTCCTAAATTAAATGAAGCATGGCATGATATTATTCAAGAAATTCCAAAATTGAGACTTATTACAGTACCAAGGTTTGTGAAGGCATCAGGCTCAATCATCAATGTACAAATTCATGGATTTTCAGACGCATCAGAGAAAGCATATGGAGCTTGTGTTTATTTGAGAACTGTTGATGTAAATGGATCAACTTGCATACGACTCCTATCTTCAAAGTCTAAAGTGGCTCCAGTCCAACAGATTTCTCTTCCCAGATTGGAGCTGTGTGGAGCACTCATTCTGAGCAAGTTAGTGAAGAAAATTTTATTAGCATTACGTTTTGATGTTGAATAAAATACTATTGTGGACAGACTCTACTGTAGTTTTGGCCTGGTTATCAGCAAACCCTTCAAAATGGAAAACATTCATAGCAAACCGTGTGTCAAAGATACAAGAGCTTACAAATCAATATACCTGGCAACATATTTCATCAAAGGAGAATCCTGCTGATGCAATTTCAAGAGGAAATTCAGCACAAACTTTACAAACTAACAATTTGTGGTGGGAGGGTCCGGTCTGGTTGAAACAGACTGAGGAGAATTGGCCTCTGCCAATCACAAACTCAAGCACAGTTATGGAAATGAGAGACCCTAAAGTGTTGGCTAGTGTTGGACGCATTGAAGAGGAGTTTTCAGCGAAATTTCAATCCTTGACAAAGACATTGCATATTATGGCTTATGTTTTAAGATTCATCAACAATAGCAGAAATTCAAAGGAAAAAAGAGTAGATGTATTAACGCCAGCAGAATTAGAAAGTGTCCTGATCAAATGTGTGAGACAAATGCAAGAAATCTACTTGAATGAAGAAATATTGAGTTTAAAGGGATCTGGAGTATTATCAAAGGGAAGTTCACTCAAGAGCTTGCTACCATTTGTTGACAAGTCAGACTGTCTCCGGGTGGGCGGAAGATTACAACAATCTGCATTGGATTACAACGCAAAACATCAGTCTCCCTATGGGTCAAGTCTCCCAACTTCCCCCTAAGTTCAAGTCACACACTTCTACATTTCCCACCCAAATGAAATTCACGTACAATTCCTGGATTTCCCGGTTTTCCCGCCGCGTGGACACCCTGTATTTGTAACCCAGCGTGACACGGTCTCAGAGCCATCCTCTCTCATTATGAATAAGTTATCTTTCTTTATTTTTCTTATTTTTTAAAAAATATTCATTTACTTTGCAATTATTATAAAAAATATTTTGTGATTGCAAATGTGTTGTCCATGGAACTCTCCTCCACACGCAGACGATTGGCCTTTGTGGGGGAATTTCGTGTACTATATGTATCTCGTTTGCTATTTTTGTAAAGTACCTATGTTGTAAAAAAGGAATAAAGATTATTTGAATTTGAGTTCAGTGGATTAAAAGAAAAAAAGTCATCTATTTCAATAGTATCTCTCTCATTGCCATAGAAGGGAATCATCAATATCTTCAAAATTGTTCATCACATAAAAAAAATAAAAATAAGAAATACATTTAAATAGATATTTATATTTTGATTGGAGAAAAAATAAAGAGAAAATTTATATAATTATATTAATGAAAGCGATATTTAGACCGTCATGATCCAACAATGACAATAATAGTAAAATTAACAATTATATTAATAAAAGAATAAATAAATAATTAACTTGCAAGCCGGTAAAAAAAAATAAAATTTATAAAAAATAAAAATCCTTACACAGAAGGAATGCTATAAGAAGGATATTCAGCCAAACAGAAATAAAATTTGTGCTACACTCACAAGGAAATCCATTAATAAACTAGTCAGCTCGAATCCAGAAACTTAATGAAAAAAATAAAACCATAACAGTCATAATTACAACAAGAAAAAAATAAAGCATTAAATGATTAACTCGTAAATTAAATCAAATAAATGATTAAAACTCCTTAAGACAGATAGAACACTACAATAATGATAATCAGCGTATTCCATAACGGTAATCAGAGTATTTATAGAAAGCACTTTGAAGTTCAGTACTATGAATTAGAAAGAGTTGAACAAGGTACAAACCTTTACTGTTGAACACATTTTCTTATGAAAACAATCAAATTAAATTTTAATAGTTAAACCGTTGGAATATATAATTAATAAATGTTTTCTATCAGGCTACTTCCCAAAAAGGTTCAAAATTGCAAAAGTGATAGCTCTTCACGAAGTTGGTGATCATACACAACCCGGAAATTATAGACCTATAAGTCTTCTAAGTAGTTTTTCAAAAATATTTGAAAAATTGATCAAAATTAGATTAGTTTGTTTCCTAGATAAAATAAAATTCATTCATTGTAATCAATATGGGTTTCAATCTGGTAAGTCAACCACTGATGTTGTTCTCCACTTAACTAACATCATAAATAACAATTTCAAATCCAAGCAGAAAAGACTATCAGTTTTTTAGACCTTGCAAAGGCGTTTGATTCCATACCACACAAAATACTATTGCAAAAATTACATAATTGTGGAGTTTGGGGCATAGCAAACGATCTGTTTGCGAGTTATCTAACGGATCGCTCTCAATATTTGACAAATGGTAAAACAAGTTTGAAAAATCTTTCTGTATTTGGTCTTCCTCAAGGCACAGTCCTTTCACCATTGCTCTTTTTGATTTATGTTGATGACCTTTTGAATCTGAAAATACCTAACTGCAGAGTAATTTCATTTGCTGATGACACGGCTCTTGTTTTTTATGGTGTGTCATGGGGGGATGTATATAACAATGCAAATGAGGGCTTGAGAATTGTAAAATCATGGTTTGATAGACATGTACTCACCATGAACCTGATGAAGACTAAATTTATGACGTTTTCTCCTACTGAAATAGGTCAACCAGTACAAACCTTGTCTTTACAAATGCATTCTCGCGCTTTGTTAAATCATGTGTATTGTGATTGCCCTTGTATTGAAAAGGTGAAATCCTTAAAATATTTGGGTATAATGATGGATGATCATATAAAATGGGATACTCATATTGAATATATGTGCAGACGGCTTGAATATCTAATTTATAAGTTTTATAAACTAAATAAAATAGCTGATATGGTAATAATGAAAAAGATTTATTATCCTTATGCGCAATCACTTTTCCAATATGGAATTAAGACATGGGGGGCTGCTTATGATATCCATATGAACAAATTATTCACATTACAGAAACAGCTTATCAGAGCTGCATTATACAGGCCAAGATTGTACCCTAGTAGACTTCTTTTTCAAGAATTCCAGGTGCTTACAGTGAGGCAAACATATGTTAAAAGAATCATATTATTCATTAATAAGAATAGTGATACATTCAACTTAAGGAATAATCCATATAATTTGCGTCCCTTCAATCCATTACAATTTGATATTGACTTTACCAGCTTAAGTGTATGTGGACGTCAGTTTGAATATCAGTGTTACTTGTTTATAAATAAAGTCCCAACTGATTTCATTATTAATAGAATTACAAAATCCATAATGAATCTTATACTGCATTGGATTAGGATAAATGTTTATTTTAAATTATCTATATCCATTATGTAGTGTTTCATTCTTATGTTATAAATTTAAAAAAATATTATTGTCATGGCTTCCTTGAATTGGTCTTTTTGAGTTTGTCACTTGCTTGTGATTTTGTTACTTTGTCTTATCGTTTGTAAGTATTGAGATGTGACCTGGTTTCCATAATTTTAGTTATTCTAGTGGTTTGAATAAGCTCTTTTTCTTTCTATTGACATGTTTGCTGTACCTAGTTGTTCGAACTGACTGCCGGCGCACAAGTTTTCTTTGCCGGTAGTGCCATTTTGTAAGTTAGAATATTTATTTTATCAATCTGTATTCTTTTATGGCAAATAAATGAATTTGAATTTTATAAATTCTCAAGTCTAATCATTACTAACCTAACCAAGTCTGACCAAAGCTTACTGAGCTTCACATTATCACATTATGATACATTGTTGGAGAGTTATAAGCCCTGAAAGAGCAAAACATTGGATAAAAACCTGTTATTTCAACAATTACACACCTTCAAGGGCGAATATCTCGGGAACTGTTGAGAATATCAAAAAATTCCACTGAACAAAAAGTGTAGAGAATTTATCAAGCTTCATTTTTGAATAGTTAGTTATGGCGGTTGAACGCATTGTTCTCAAGATATGAGCGTGGAAGCAAAACGCTGAAAAATGCAACTTTTAAACCACCCTCATCCCCTTAGCACATGAGTTAGGAATGGAGACTTTTGATATGTTCTCCTCCTAACTAGTCTCAAAAAAGCTGCAAAGTCAAAAATTTTGTTTAAAACATTCCCTCCAAATTCCTTTGTCAATTTGTCTATTGTTGCAAAAATGGAGATTTCACACTCAACACTGTCACGATGTAGAATATGGGGTAATTCAAGGAAGCACCCTAGGCCCATTATTATTCTTGATTTACGTAAATAACCTTGCAAGATTGAACTTAAATAGCAGGATCTATCTCTTTGCAGATGACGCTGCTGTTCTGGTTAGGGGGCCTGACTGGGAATCCGTACTGAATAGGGCAAAGAGAGACTTGGCGTCATTAAAAACATGGTTTGACCATAATTTATTGACACTCAATGTCAGTAAGACAAAGTTCATGCCGGTCTCCCTGAGAGATGCTAGCGACACCTCAGTTGAAGGGGTCAAACTGCATACATGTGGTAACATTAACAATACCTCTTGTAACTGTGAGTCAATTGCAAGGGTAGACTCTTATAAATATCTAGGTGTGATTATTGATAATAGATTCAACTGGTCTGCACATGTTGCTTATCAGAACAGCAGACTAAGAAAAATGATTTATGTTTTTAGGAAACTTAGAGAATATTTGAACAAGAACGAAATCCTAACAATTTATTACGCATTTGTTCAATCAATTATTGAAGGAGGGATCCTAGCTTATGGAGGAGGTTTCAGATCTATTTTGAATCCTCTATTCATTACACAAAAACTGATTCTAAAGGCTGCACTTGGGAGGCGTTGGGACTACTCGACTGAGGCGGTTTTCGCGGAGATGGAGGTGCTTGATGTCAGGCAATTATACATTAGAACTTTGGCAACATACATATTCAAAAACTATTCTGACATATTTAATACCACCACTCATAATTATACAACAAGGAGAGTAATTCATAACAATATCCAAATGCCAAGGGTAAATAAAACCATCTTCACTACTAATTCATACTACATAGCCCATGTTCTGTTAAAAAACTTACCTATAGCTGTAACAGACTTCATTAACTATAAGATATCTGCATTCAAAATAGCAATTAAAAGGTGGATTCGGGGTATCGGTAGAGGCGAGAGTTGTGAAAGATTGATTACTTCAGAGTTTAGATTCTAGGACTGGATTCAAATGAGCTAAAAAACTAATAAAATCATAAGTCTTTACACATTCTATCACCGGTCACTATTACAAATTTTAATCATTATTGATTACTGATTCTCTCTTTTTGAGGTGTGTGTGTGTGTGGTGTGTGTGTGTGTGTTGGCGTTTTCACGCCTTTGTGGGTGATCTGTTTCTTCGTCTGGTTTTTGGGTTTGGTGGGGGGAACGTCACTTATGGGGGGCGGGAAGGGGTTTCCTGGGTTTCTAGGGGGTGGCATAGGGATAGGGGGGAGGAATTTAGTTTCATTCTCAGGGGGGGGGGGTTTAGTGTCACTATTATTGAAATGTCAACAAGCATAACCGATCTGTGCAAGTACTGCGAAATATTTATATATGCCTATTTCTACCTTAGACTCATTCTCGCACACAGGCAGTAATGCCTCTGCGAGAGTAAATATTTCTTAATATATATTTGTATATCGCTGTCATTTCTGTGGTGCTAACATTGTCTTACTTTTATTGTAAAGTGTATCATTATTTTATGATGTAGGCTACCACTTTGATTGCTTGTAAGACTTGTGAAATAAATAACTTTTTGAATTTGATGTATATCGTAACTAGTGAGGGGAATTGAGTTTAGGGCTAGTTTTGAAGACGCCCGGTAATCTCTTGATGAGATCTCCTTGTTCAACGATCAGGCCGGCCACTGAGCTACTGCTCAACAGTGCCGCACATCCTTACCCCCTCCCTCTCGGCTACTGAGGGAGGCTCGTGAAGAGCTAGTAGGAGCTCAGTCTAGTGCGGGTGAGAGCTCCGAGATTCAGCACTCACAGCGGGTTCGAATACTTCGACGACTTTTGGCAGCAGCTTGCCTGTTTCGACCAGTGGCGACAAGTCGGGTTTTGGCTAAAACCTGACTAGGCCCCGGTACATCATCAATTGGACCAGGAACGGTAAGATTGATGATTTTGATTGATTTGAAACTTCTTTATTGTCAATACAATTTTATTGTCAGCTTTCAGTCAGCTTTCAGAAGCCGAAGCGAGTAGACGTGTTTTGTGAAATTCATGTAATTATTCTAAAAGTATACCATCAAACTGTTGTGTCAGTGAAAACGGCATTGCCGAATTGTGAGTGAGTGTGTGTGTGCGTGCGCGCGCGCGTTGGCAGCAACTATGACTGTAGCCGAGTTCGGATATTGCTGCTTCGGTGAGTGCTGAATCGGTAATTCTATTGTGAGAACTGAACTATCGTAACTATGAACGGTGACGATAATACGACTATTAATACTATAACTGAAGAAAATAAACCTGTCTCCTACAAGGTTCGAACTGATAAAATTCAATCAGAATGCGAAAAATTTTTATTTAAAGCTTGGAACGAAGCTAATACAAAATTCCAGCAATCAGAAAAAATAAGTTCTGAACTTAAAATTCAACTTGAACAGCTTCAAACTAGATTATCAGCGTTAGAGACTAAATCTAAGAATGAAGAAAAAAATACGGACAATTATCATACCGATGAAGAAGAATTATCTACTGAAACAGAATGGATTCGTCAAAAGCAAAGAAAGAGGAAGAGAGAACAATCTGACTCACCTCCAACACAATCATCCAATGAGCACAAAGTGAGTTCACGTAGAGAAACTGAACTGAAAGAGAATGCTGAACCAAAAAAAACTCCTAGTGTCAAACAAGTTAAGAGACCTCCTCCAATAATACTCTACAACATCCAAGACTATCAAGTAGTGTATAAGATTTTGAATGAAAAAATAAAAGACTCTTATAAGATCACACTATTGAATAATGGTAGCTTAAAACTCAACGTTGAATCTGAGGATAATTATAGACTAGCTACATCATTGCTGAATGACAAAAAAATGAATTGGTCTTCGTTTGAAAACAAGCAAACGAGACCCATTAGAGTAATAGTGAAGAAGTTGCACAGCACTTGCAATCCACAGGAAATAAAAGAGGAACTTCAGGAAAAAGGATTTAAAATTTTGGACGTGGTAAACATTCTTAAATGGAAAACAAAAGAACCACTCCCAATATTCATGTTAACTTTTGAAAACACAGAGAGCATAAATAGAATTTATGAAATATGTGTAATTATGGGTATGAAGGTTGAAGTAGTCCCCCTGAAAAAATCGAAATTTCTACCGCAATGTAAAAATTGTCAAACCTGGGGACACACTAAAAAATACTGTCAGAAGGAGCCTAGGTGCGTGAAATGCGCTGGTCCCCACATCACTATCAACTGTACTAAGAGTAAAGAAGTTAAGCCTAAATGCTACAATTGTGGGATGGAGCACCCTGCTAATTATAGAGGATGTGTTGTAGCACAAGAGTTGCAGGCACTTCGAAATAAGAAAAAAGCAATAAAATCTATTTCGTCAGTCAACAAAAGAAACGATCCTATTGTGCCACAGAGAGCTGTAATAAATGACAGTAGAGTTAAGGAGAACCAGAGTTATGCTGATAAGCTGAAAAATAAAGTACCTATCAACAGTAACGAAAAGTCAAGTTTATAACTTCAAGATTATAACTTGAGTAAAGATTTGGAACTGAGCATTACAACTCAACTTAAATTGATTCTTGAGAAACTAGTTGTGCAAGAAGGCCTCAATAAATCAATTTTAAGTAGGTTAGAAAAACTGGAAAATATTTCAGTTCCAGAAGTCATTCACAAGAAGCATGGAAAATAGATTCAAAATTATGACTTGGAATGCTAATGGATTACTACAGCACAAAATTGATCTATTAGCAATTCTAATTGAGCATAAAATAGATGCCTGTCTCATTTCCGAAACTCATTTCACCAAAGAATCCTACTTTAAAATTAGAGGGTACAAAACGTACCATGCCATACATCCCAACAACAGCGCTAGAGGCGGAAGTGCGGTTATTGTAAGAGAAGAGCTAAACCATCACGAGTTCAAGAAGATAGAGTTGCAGGAGTTCCAGTCGATTTCAATCAAAGTCAAACTTATCGGTAGATCATCTGGTACGATCACAATTGGAGCCGTCTACTGTCCACCACGATTTAATTTGAAGAAGATAGAATATATTGATTTCCTAAGCAACTTCACAGGGAAATTTATCATCGGAGGAGACTTCAATTCAAAGAATACACAATGGGGGTCCCGACTGACCACAACTAAAGGAAAGGAGCTATTACTGGCTATTAATGAATACCACTGCGATGTTCACTCAACAAGGAAACCAACTTACTGGCCAACAGACAAAACAAAAATTCCAGACCTGATAGATTTTTTCATCAAAAAAAATATTTCACTAAACTGTGTAGAAGTTGAAGAAAAATTTGTTCTCAACTCTGACCATTCGCCAATAGTTTTGACAATGCACAGTGCAGCTGTTAAAAAAGAAATGCCACCTAGACTCATCAACAGGTACACAGATTTAGAAACTTTTAAAAATATGATAGACTCTAAAATAGACTTGAACACATCTCTGCAAACTATAGATGAACTAGAAACTGAAGTCCAGGAGTTTGTAATCAATATCCAACAATGTGCCTGGGAAAATACACCACTACTTCAAAGCAGGATTTTCAAAGGTAATTGCTATCCTGTAGCGGTAAGAGAGTTGATAGAAAAAAGAAGAAGAACAAGAAGATCATGGCAATCAACAAGAAATCCAAGAATTAAAACATAACTTAATAGAATTACTAATGAACTGAGAAAGATGATACAGGATGTAAAACAACATGATATCAATAAATACTTAGAAGAGTTAACCAATGAGTCTACTACAAATTTTTCATTATGGAGATCAACCAGGAAACTGAAGAGACCTCTAGAACAAGTTACACCGATAAGGAAGAATCAAGATTGCTGGGCAAGGAGCAATAAAGAGAAAGCCGATTTGTTTGCTGATCATCTGGAAAAGGTTTTCTCACCTCATGAGGAAACAATTATAGATGAGAATCCTCATCATCTTGGAGCAGGAGTTATCACTCCAACATCGCCAAGGGAGGTAGAATATGAGATTAAAAATTTGAGCAGAAAGAAAACGCCAGGTTTCGACTTAATAACTGGAGAGATTCTACAGGAGCTCCCAAGAAAAGCAATTGTGAGGCTATGCCATCTCTTCAACGCTTCATTCCGATTGAAATATGTGCCAAGTTTCTGGAAGGTAGCCGATGTCATCATGATACCAAAACCTGGAAAGCCACCACATGATGTAACCTCGTATAGGCCAATTTCACTACTGCCAGTAATATCAAAATTATTTGAGAAACTTCTACTGAAAAGATTAAAGCCTTATCTGGACGATAATGGATTAATACCAACCCATCAATTCGGATTTCGAGATAAACATAGTACAATAGATCAGGTGCACAGAATAACAAATATTATTGAAAATACATTGGAGGAAAAGAAAGTTTGCTCTGCAATTTTCCTTGATGTAGCACAGGCTTTCGACAAAGTATGGCATTCAGGATTGTGCTACAAAATGAACCAGTTTTTACCAACAGAATACAGTCTGATACTGAAATCATATCTTCAAGACCGTTATTTCAGGATAAAACAAGATGATGCTTTTTCATCTCTCAGAGAAATCAGGGCTGGAGTTCCTCAAGGAAGTGTGCTGGGTCCCCTCTTGTACCTCCTATACACATCTGATATACCTCAACCCGAAAACGTAACAGTAGCAACATTTGCTGATGACACAGCAGTTTTATCAGTTGGTGAAACTGTTGAAGTTTCTACAGAGAAATTGCAGGTGGCAGTCAACAGAATCAATGTTTGGACAAAACACTGGCTTATAGAATTGAATGAAGCAAAATCAGTTCAAGTCAACTTTACAAACAGAAGAGTTCAATATATCCCCTTAACACTCAATGGGAATATTGTACCCTACTCCAACACTGCAAAGTATCTAGGCATGACGCTGGATGCCAAGCTTAGATGGAAGGAGCATGTGAAGAAGAAAAGAGAACAACTTGGCATAAAATTCAAGAAAATGTACTGGCTACTTGGGAGGACATCAAAGTTGTCAAATTATAACAAATTGCTTCTCTACAAGCAGATTCTCAAGCCGGTGTGGACCTACGGAATTCAACTCTGGGGCTGCACCCGACCATCCAATATCGACATCATCCAGCGCTTCCAGAACAAAGTACTCAGAAGCTGTGTAGACGCTCCTTGGTACATCAGAAACTCTGATCTCCACCGCGACCTGGGAGTGGCGACAGTCATCAGTGAAATCCAAAGATTTGCAGAAAAACATGAGAAAAGACTTCATCAACATGTGAACGTGGAAGCAATCCAGCTGCTCAACGTGCATGGAGTAAGAAGACTGCAACGCAGAAAGCCACACGAATTAGTTTAGTGCTAAAGTGTTCAATTGGAAGTGCAAAGGCAGAATAATGTATCCTTTTATGCTAAAAATAATCTCTATTTAATCCTTGACCAATATAGAAGGCTTAACCAATGGGTTAACTATTGTACTATATTTAGAATAAGCTTCCTTATCTTTATATAATAACAAGGTTGCAATTCAATTATACTACAATATTAAAATATTTGTTATTGTCGTCCTCCATTAACAGATGCTTACGGGTTTTTTCAAAAAAATATTCTTCACCTCGAGTAAGGCTCCTCGGTAAGAGGACCTCGAGTAAGGTTCCGGAACGCCTTTCTCGACCCCGAGACACAATCCTGGCCGCAGGAAATAGCCGGTGCCCGAGGTTAGGGACCCGGTGACCAACAGCGACGCTGAGTGTAAGGGACCTCCTACCTTGCTGTTTCCAACAGGAAAAGCAAGAGGACCTCGAGAAAGGCTTGGGAAGGCCTTTCTCGACCCCGAGACACGATCCTAGTCGCAGGAAATCGCCGGTGCCCGAGGTTAGGGACCCGGTGACCGACAGCGACGCCGAGTGTAAGGGACCTCCTACCTTGCTATTTCCAACAGGAAAAGCAAGAGGACCTCGAGAAAAGCTTGGGAAGGCCTTTCTCGACCCCGAGACACGATCCTGGCCGCAGGAAATAGCCGGTGCCCGAGGTTAGGGACCCGGTGACCAGTAGTGACGCCCGGTGCAAGAGCTCCCATACCTTGCTATTTCGACCTAGAATAGCAAGAGGACCTCGAGTAAGGCTTGGGAAGGCCTTTCTCGACCTCGAGACGCGATCCTGGCCACAGGAAACAGCCGGTGCCCGAGGTTAGGGACCCGGTGACCAGCTACGGCAACCAGTTCCGAGGCTCTTATACCCTGCTATTTCGGACCCAAATAGCAAGAGGACATCTAGTGGCAATCGGGAACGTTCCTCCCGTACCAGAGACCCCCCTCACGGCAGACACCAGATTGTTCCTATTCCTCTCACTCCACGCCCAACCCTGTTAGGCAGTGCGAAAGCACGGCCCCTCTTACCTAAAAGAGGGAAACATTTCTGCAAGGTATTCAAGACCCTGTTCCAACCCCCGACTTGAACGAGAGTGGTTGACGGACGCCCCACCAAGCCTCCCGTCCCTGCTGCGGCCCACCCCAGACGCCGACTGAGTCTAGCCGGCCCAGAGCGACACTGGGAATTCTGATAGAAGAAGGTGTGGGCAAAAATCTACTCAGAACACTAAAGCTGTTGGAAAGGTGAGGGGAAATTCGTAAAAGCGTGAGATTATACATCGAAATTAAGAGAATGTAATGCCTTATAAGCTCATAATCATCATGGATTTTTCCCGTCGATTTTTAAAAAGTTATAAGAGCAAAAACAGGAAATAATTGGTGGCAAATTTGTTTTTTTTTTCAGAAATGTCACACCTTCAAGAGCGGATATCTAGAAAACTAGAGGAGATTTTTAAAAAAGTTGTAGGATGAATATTGTAGGAAATTATGTAAGCTTTAATTTGTTATATGACAGTCAAGTCCTTATGATACATAGTTTTTTAGTTTTATGCGAGAAACCAAAAAATGATACCTTTGAACCATCCCCACCCCCTTAGCACAGGGGGTAGGGGTAGGGACTTTTGATATGTTTACCTCCTTACTACCCTTAACAGAATTGTGGGTTCAATAATTGTTTTCCAAACATTTTCCTCTATACCCTTTCTTGAGCATTCATTGCCTGGACTACATCAGCAATGTTTTTTTTTTTTTTTTTTTTTTTTTTTTTTTCAATTCAATTCAGTTTATTTCCAAAAACATAATACACGAATAAGAAATACAATATACAACATATTTTGGAATCCCCCTACTAGACTATCCATCTGTGTGTAGGGGGGGAGTTCCACTTTATACATAATAAGCTTAATCTGCTCATAGAAGTAAATAATAGAGAATACACTTATATTATGGATGTATTATTAATATTCTGATTATAAAATAGATAATATATGTGCTGATGTATATTTAAGAATGAGTATGTAGGAATAAGTATACTTAATACCTTGATTGATAAAAGAATAAATAAAGAAGAAATAACAATATTTTTTTGAAGACCGCAGTGGCAGGGATTCCAGAAATTCTCAGAAGAGAGAATGAAAAAAAAGCATAAACCAGAAAGGCAAAACAGTCAAATCGGTTATATCAATGATAAAATAAATACCAATCAATTGTCTGGAAACCTTGAAGTCGTGTTGGTCACCAAGCATAACGAGATTGGAGTAGTTCTTCTGAAGCTTCCCAACCAATCTGGTACAGCCACCTGTCCACCCTCTTCCTAAACACTACCAAACTAAATGCCTCTGCTTCCCTAATCACCCCTGGCACATTTCTGTACAAGACATGGGCCAGGTATGAAGGATTTGTCAATTCAGAGCCGTGAGTCAGCTGAGGTATCTCAAAGCTGTAATTGGATCTGTGGCGAGTTGAGTAGCTATGGTTAACTGTTTCTCCCAGAAGTTCAGTTTTGTATTTTTTTATGTGGATCAACAAGGATTTAATAAAAAGTTGTCTAACATTCAGTACGGGAAATTCGATAAACAATTGTCTTGTTGGGTATCTAAAGTCTCTCTTTAAAATTGTTTTTATAATTGATCTTTGGGTGACTGCGAGAGGCTCAATGACTGAGGAGGAAGCCCCTCCCCAAGCTAGAATTCCATATAGTATTATAGATTGGACATAGGCAAAGTAAACTACTTTGCACTGATCCACACTCAGAACATTACTAAGCTCTGAAAATGCGTGAAGCAGCTTTCTGAGCCTATTCTTAGCACACTGGACATGTTGTACCCAACTCATCTTGGAATCCAAGACAACGCCCAGGTATTTGTAATGATCAACGCGCTCAATCATACTACAATTACATCCAGCAGACCTGGGATTATTACAAGAATGCATCGTTAGTATTAGAGAGCCTGGATCAGCTTGATTTCTTGTAACTATTGGCATAAACTTCGTTTTTTCCACATTTACTGTAAGGCTATTGTGATCAAACCAGTTCTTTATTTTTGACAAATCAATTGAAGCACTCATGTAGGCCTCCTCCCAAGTGCTCCCAGTAGACACTAGTGCTGTGTCATCAGCAAACAGATACAACTCACCTTCAACTACTAATTTTGACAGATTGTTGATATAGATTAGAAATAGCAGTGGCCCAAGGGTGCTTCCCTGGACTACCCCATACTCAACATTCTCTTTATCACTATTTTCACCATTTATGCAAACCGATTGCTGTCGATTGTGAAAGTAACTCTTAAACCATCGGAGAGAGATATTTTTTATCCCCAATGATTCAAGTTTTTTTATTAAAATTCTCCTGTCAACTGTATCAAAGGCTTTTGCCAAGTCCAAAAAGGTTATCAGTACTTTTCTTCTTGATTTAATACTACTTGAGATAGCCCTAGACATATTGAAAAGAGTATCAGATGTATTTTTGGACTTTTGAAAACCATACTGTGAGTTGGAGATGAGATTGTACTCGTTTAAATACTTAGTCAGTTGTATTTTTATACACTTTTCGATTATTTTAGATAATGTTGCCAACAAAGAAATAGGTCTGTAATTGGAGAATATGCCTTTGGGGCCTGATTTATAAATAGGTATTACTCTGGCTGTTTTGAGAGCGCAAGGAAAGTGTCCAACCAGAATGCTTAAATTGACTATATGTAGGATAGGATGTATTAATATGTCAATATTGTTTTTAATCACTCTAGTAGGGATTCCATCACAACCTGGAGCTGATCGCCCTTTCAAACTCTTCACTACCTCCTCCAATTCCTGCCTTGAGACCGGTTGCAGTTGAAATTCAGAGTCCGCAGCATGTTCATCATCTCTCACTACTGGTGCATCCTGGGTTATTATAGAATTTGCTAGGTTTGTCCCAACTTTGGCAAAATATTGATTAAATTGGTTGGCAATTTCTTTAGTTTTTTGAGAGTCGATGACTTCACCAGGGCGGGAGAATGCACTAACGGGGAATGATTTACTATTATCTATACGACCTGAGATTTCGTTTATAACCGACCAAAATTTTCTAGGGTTACCAGTCGCTTCTTCAACTTTGTTTTTGTAATAGTTATACTTGGCTCGCTTGATTGCTGAATGTAGCATATTTCTATATTGAGTAAACTCATTTCTAAGGAGATAGTTAAATGGTTGTCTATTGAGTTTTTTTCTGAGTTTATCACGATGTCGAATAGAATTTACTAGTCCAGCAGTTATCCATGGTTTGAGTTGAGTATTTCTAGATGAAACTTTTACTTCATGTGATTTTTCGGCAATTATGTTTTGTACCGATTCAATGAAAATATCTGTTGCATTGTCAACGTTGTTTTGTTCAATGACTCTATTCCAATTGTGACTAGAAAGTGTGTTCCTCACCTTTTTCCAGTCCGTTTTAATAATGACTCTATCTGTATTAGGCGGCTTATGAGTTTTTGTCGATAATATATTCAAGCAAATAGCATAGTGATCGGTAACCGAGGACTGCAGAATAACAGAAGATGCATTGAAGAAACGCGGAAGCTTGACAAAAAAGTGGTCAATACAGGTTCCGCTGGCCGGCCGTGTAACCTTGTCAATACAGGGCACAAATCCTGCGTCACTCAAAATATCGATATAATGCTCCTCAACAGAGCCAGGGGCAACATTCAACGTATCGCAATTGAAATCACCTGCCAGAATTCGGACGACACCTGGCGATTGTTCATGATAAACCGGCCAAGACGTGGTCGTCCTGGAGGTTTAATATCCATCCAATAGTGGAACTGTTTCATCGAACTTTTTAATGAGTCCCTCAATCGCTGAACTGATCTAGTGAAATTTGTCGACCGAAAATTCTACAAACTTCCGATTTGGCATAACATTCCATTTCCTCGTACTTATAATACGTTTTGAAAAATCACAATGCGTTACTCATTTGTGCAACGCTCCATGTCAACTAACCGCAAACAAAACTAATGACAATACAGGCAGAAAAGTGCTACCAATCTGAAATACCAACAATGGCGTAAAACGCAAATGTGTTTTTTGGGACACCCTTATTCGTTATCTGTATCTTTGCACTATAATTCAAACATTTTTGTATAATTGAATAGGAAATAGATGAATTGAAATTGAATTTAATCGAATCTATTCTGATTTACCTTGGAGAATCCCAGCTGGAGAAAGGAGCGGCCAGCAAGCTGGAGCTGGAGCGTTGATTACTTCCACATTCCAAAGAAGTTATTCCAGTTACAATAACCTGAAAATTGTAGAATTGAAGTGGTTTGTGGATAATTCATGAACAAAATACAGGGAATAAGCTTCCCTGATGATGAAAAAGCTTCTAGATAAGCCGGTCCAATAGTCTTTTATCAAATTGAAGTAACTGGTTCACATAAAAAATGAATTGTAAAGCAAGTTCTAAATACGTAATTTTACAATTTAAAATCAAATCTAAACTATATAGTTTGACAATTGAAAAATGAATCAAACATATGATTCATAGGAGCTCCAAAACAAAAATATATGATTCAAATTCAAATCAAGTTTTATCATTTACATCAGTTTAGAAAAAATACACCACACCAACAAACCATCTCATCAGATATAACTAACATGATTAAAAAGAGATTTTTTTTAGATGTGCAATATAAATAATAAAACCGAATCAATAATTTCATCTTGAAAAAAATATAATAGTTTATACATAATCCAAATCTATAATCCTGGGATGATAATGAAAATGTACCTAAACCTGTATCACAACCGAATGCAAACAAAAATATTATTCACAAAAGAGCTTTCGCAGAACCCTTGTCCGTGAATAGGAGTCGAAATAATAACAACCATGTTATAATAAATGACGCACTATACAGTAGATATATATATAATAAAATAAAAGTAGCCCTATACAGAAAAGAGATAAATGACGCACACTCACACAGTCATCATGATTTGACATATCAAAGCATTTCCTTCTTCATATAACTTAACATGAATAAACACAAAAGAAAATAATGAAAAACAAGAAAGGAGGATTTCAGTTTATACTTTGTTATTGAGAAAGATACGACTTTTCTATCGTGAACTATGTAAGTAGAAGCTTATATAGCATCAAAGCAGTGCTGTCTTGGCTTTGAGTTTAGTAAAATATGACGTGAGTCTCACTATAGTACTTGAGTTCATCTGTAAATATAGTTTCGAGTCAGCTAGATACTGTAGATGTTATAATGTCGGTGATATAAATCTGCGAATTCGTGATAGATCAGTCAATTCACAGTAATAGTAAGTCAAACCACAAAATAATGTATGGTTACTCCAAAATCAATTATATATTAGTAGGTCTCTCTTGGGGTTCTTTATTATTATCACTTCTTCTTTGCCTATGTGTATCCTCCTGCTAAAGGAAACATATTATCATTATCATATGGAAAATGGAGACATGTGTGTAATATCCAATTATTTACTTGCATATATTGTTTGAGATGCGGCTGTGTAAGCTTTGCATTATTCATAATTTTACCTATTAGAATTCAAATCAATTCAATTTATTTTTTCCTTCTGAATAAAATCTAAAGCAGTTAGATAGAATCAGTATATACAATAAGTGTATGTCTTTTTCTATGATAAAACTATACTAAACAATAAAGTTCTTGAGCTATCACAATTTCATTCTTGCAATCAGATAGGAAAGAGTTTACAGGCAACAAAGGTCTGTGCGTAAGTTCGAGTTATTATAACAAAAAGCGTTATATCTATACAATTATAAAAAGAGATCACAATTTTTTATAAGAGATCTAAAATACATTTAAATAATTTTTTATGAATGAATCTGTAATTATTATGTATTAATAAAGTATTAAAAAAAGTGGAAAACTAAATTATATAATTTTAAATTTATAAATAATTAATGATGAAAATGGATTGATAAAAACATAGCGAGGAAGGCTACAATTTAAATAACAAATACAAATCAGGGAAGCAGGACAGACAAGCATGACAGAGCAGAAAAAAAAAAACAAAAAAAAAATTCTCTCTGAAGGCGCCCAAATTGAATTAGACACATGTACCCCCAGTAACGATGAGTGAGACGGCATTATCCTTACTGATATCAAACAGCCAGTTCTTCAAGTGCTACTTAAACGCAGAGGTAGAAACTACATCCAATAATCTATTCTGGTTGAAACGGAGAAGGAAATTTTGGAATAAAATATGAGAAATATAGAAGCAATTTGTTTTTGAAAAGGATTTTGTTTGTTGTATTGTTTACACCTACTGCTGATGCATATCTTGTATTATGTGAATGTTCTGTAGAAGTAAATATTGAATGGGAAATTTTATAGATGTAAATCAACAGATCTTGTATGAAAAGTTTTCTCAGTGTCAAACTCTGGACTCACTAGTCCAAGTTACAAAAGTAATGCAGAGGAATATCGTGTATTCTTTTTTAAACCTGCCTTAAGAATTGATTTCTGAACAGTCTCTAATCTACTTATCTGCACCTGGTAGGCAGTATCCCAGGCCAGTATAGCATATGATAACAATGACTGAACAAAGGCATGGTACATCTGCCTAATTTCCCTAGCATTTAAAACATGACTGTGACACCTGAATGCGTATATAGATAAATTCTTAATTTAGACAATAAGAAGTTGGTATGTTCTGCCCATCTTACTCTCGAATCAAACACAAACCCCAGATTCTTATAAAAGGAAACTCTCTGTATTACGTCACAAGAACAAGCATTCCTCTCATCAGCTCCACATTCGTGAATTCTTAATGGATATAAATTGAAATCTGAGTTATTACTTAAACTAATGGGCATAAAATTGTTTTTTGAAATATTAAGAGAGAGGGTTTTCTGGTCCAACCATTAATTGATGTTTGATTTCTTGATAGATCTTAGGGCAGACTCAGCTCTATCACGTGCCGACACCCAAGTCTCCCTTCAATAAAAATCAAAGTGTCATCTGCAAAAAGAAATAGCCTCCCATATAAATTCATTCTGGAAATGTTATTGATATATGTGAGGTAAGGGCCCGAGAGTGCTTCCCTGTACCACCCTAAAGTCGACAGGAAGCTCATTACCATTTACTCCATTGCTCGCAACACACTGCCTCCTTCCAGATAAATAACTAGTAAACCATGCAAGTGCATTCCCAGTGACACCCAAAGCTGACAATTTTCTGATAAGGTTCCTCCGATCAATACTATCAAAAGCTTTCTTGAGGTCAAGGAAGATTAAGATTGGATGCATATTATTGGATAAAGAAAAATGAAACTGCTTATTTACATCAAACAATATATCTAAAATATTTTTGTCACCTCTAAAACCGTATCGGCAATCTGCCAGAATTTTTACAAGAATTTGTAATCTGCCAAGATAACTAGCAAGTTGTTCTTTCCCATTTCTTTCCAGAATCATACAGTCCGCTCATAATTTATATTATTATCTTTCAGATAATATTATATTTTATTGTTTATTTCTGTTAATAATAATGATCGATTCCATCTCAATATATTCTATTTATAGGAAATTTGGTTTGTGGATTTCCTATGATAAAATAAGTTAAATAAAACTGGATAAAATATGTTTTAATGTAGAGATGACAAAATTGAACTGAGAAAATATTAAATCAACTGATACAATTAATAAACAAACTAATGCAAGTTGAAAATAGGTTGTTAATCACAGGTGGCAAATATCAGATGATTCGCCACATATTCACCAAGTAAGTATATCTTTTAGTGATTGATAATTTTTTTATGACTGAGATAAAATATTTTGTTAGTTCATAAAATTCATTTTTAGAGTACAACCAATTTGGCAAAGGTGCGAAGTTGGAAAATGATATCTGCTTTGTCTAATGACAGACAAGGATAGCGAATCAATATTAAATCAGGTCCTGACTTTATAACAGGAATCTCACTATTGACGCTGGTAAACGGTTTCAACGAATTTGAGGACTGAATTTTTCACAGAAGAATGAATTGTAATCCATAGGAAATTACAGTACCTGTAATGAGTGGTGAAAACGGGTGCTGTTGTTCTTTCATCAATGGCGTGGTTAGAACTGGTAAATGGTTTGCATACAATAGCATAAGACACACAGGCTACAGGAGAGGGGAAGGTGTGCAAGAAATTGCTACCAACAACACAATCAGAACTACAAAACTAGGAATTGCGCGGGAATATTCAAATGTCTTTAACAGACGCTTTAAACAACATCTTCCTACCCTAGATTTTAAGTTAATTTATATCTGTATGGCCTAGCTGTATAGGATTGGTGCATTACTGTACCCAAGTGTCACACGTGGCTAGAATCTAATTTAAAAAGTCTAGAAAGTAACAGATTTTGAACAAGTATTTCAACTTACACTCGAGTTTTCAAGTGCAACTGTATTTTCAACAAGTGAATTTTGAAGGCTACGTTTACTCATTCTGAGTCTCTTCAAACTACCGCTAGGACTGCAATCACTACCAGTCATTCTGGAATCACTCCCAGATAGTGAGGATGACAGTGTCTGTGGAACAAGATTAAATTACATTATTTTCTAACATTCGGTGATTGGATATTAATAAATTCTAATTTTATATTTGAACATAGTTCGAACTTTGAACAAATACATTTTTCAATTATATGGATGAAAATATTTATGTAAACGGTTTAGAAACTGAGTAAGTTTTTTATCATGTTTTTTGCTATATTTGAATGTTTATCAACTATTTTTTCCATCTACAGACGTTTTTAGTGAATCTTGAACCAACATTTTTCCTATTCATTTATATAAGTACATACTATAATAGTAATCTCAATGAACTGGTTAATAATTTCAATGTAAACTCAAGATACTACTAAAGATAGATGAAAACTTGTGTTTACTACAGTCTACTTACAGATGAAACGTAGTCAAGCCAATTGGTCCACCATTCCATTGAGATAAGATACCAAAACTGTCCAACGGCGCAGCCCCTCTCATCCTCCCTTTCCTGCCACCCCATGACTATATCTCCTTCTTCAGACCTTGACACAGGCCTCAGACCCAAAACTACATGGCACACCTGTGAACATTCCATGTAATCAAGATGAACTAACTACTGTCACAGTAAATAATATCAATTTCCTTAGAAACCTCAGTAATATGTATTTCAATACATTTCTAAATTAAAGTATTACTATTAATACTTTGAATAATGATAATCGAATAGGCTATTTAATTTACTATTAATAAGGATATTATAACTATTAACAATCATCAAAAATATTATAGTCATAAGAAATACTAAATACTATCAATTTGTGTGAACCTGTCAATACTATTCACTGCTACATAATACTATTGATAAATTATTATTATTACAAAAATTACTAGCGATTTTAATGGAAATGGCAATAATCATTTAGTTAAACATAATTCTTAAAAGTATTATTACTATCAATTTGCACGAAAACGTCAATGATATTTGGTACAATACAATTGAAATTGATATTATATAATTTTCAATCAAATGATTTTAAATTTATTATAATAATTAATTTCTCTGGATGTTGGACGACACATAAATTCATACATTACATATTTTTTTCATACAATTTCAATAAATAACAATATTCAAGGTTTACAAAATGATACCTCACTATATATGTGTCGAGGTTATCATCAAATTAATAATAATTTATGCTACAACAGATAATACAAAAATTCCAAAAAATCTAAAACTATATTTATTACCCTAAGCATCAACTAGTACAAAGATACTAAACCGAGGTACTATTTTCTACCTATAAATTACCTTATTTAAAAAGAATACTACTTAAATCTAAATCCTACTTACTATTAGTTCCTGACTACTTTGTATCCCAATACTGAATAACCAATGTCTAATTTTTCTTTTGAAGCTATTGAAATTTTCCTCTCCTTTGATTTCTAATGGTATTCTATTAGATATTGTAGGCCCTAAATATCCTAGTGATCTTTGCCCAAATGCTGTATTCATTCTTGGTACTTCTTGATTGTAACGTTCTCTTATTTTAGTATTATGGCTATGATTTATGATATGGTTCCTATTTTGATGTTTTTTCATATACCCTAATAACAACAATATATACAATTGCCTAACGCTGAGTACTCTATTTTCAATAAATAATTCTACAGTTGGAAACTGGATTTCCCTGTTTCCCATTATTTTCAAAATGCGTTTTTGAGTTTTAAATAATGGATCTATAAAACTGAAGTTAGCTGCACCTCAAACTAACAGACCGTACCTTAAAAGAGATTCAACTAATGTTAAGTATAAGTTTTTAACATTTCTTTGTCTATGATACGCCTTAATTGATAGAATTTGTATATAAGCTTCCTTATTTTGGCAGTTGTATATGTTATGTGCTTGTTCCATTTCAATGAATCATCTACTATTATTCCTAAATACTTTATATTGTCAGAGCGTTCTATTAGTGGGCAATTACAATTATTGTTACTATTTTTATCACAATTATGAAGCTTCATTGTTGACATGTGTGGTTTTGTGCTATTTGTTAAAGAAAAAGCTAAAAATTTAGTTTTTTCTGAATTTAATGACAATAAGTTATTTCTTAACCAACTAGTGATTTTTGTGATTTCTATCTCTGCTGTTTGGAACACTTCTTCCCAGTTTTTTCCTTGAAAAAGGAGTGCTGTATCGTCAGCAAAGGCTATAACTCTACCTTGAATTTGAATGGAGCACAACTCATTTGCAAAGATCGAATAAAAAATTGGTCCTAAAACTGTTCCTTGAGGTATTCCAAACTTCATGGAACCCTCTGCACCCATATGGTTCTCTACCTTTGTTTTTTGCTGTCGATTGCTGAGGTAGGATCTGAACCATTCAAGTGGCACTCCTCTTATACCTATTGCCTCAAGCTTTTTTATTAATAAGTCATGGGAAACAGAGTCGAAGGCCTTTCTAAATCTAAAAATACTGCTAGACATTTATTCTTTTCCTCTAAATTGCTAGTTACAAATTTTGATAATTCTAGTACAGCTAATTCTGTACTTATACCTTTGCGGAAGCCAATATTTTATTTTAATCACCTATTATTTCTTGAGAAATTGAACTTATATTTCAGGTTTTTTACACCATTAATAATAAATTCACTGTAAATTCTAGCCATGACTGGCTATGAGTTCGCTAGAGATAGTCACAATAAGTGTGACAACCAAGACTATTTAATTACTCTAATTTATTATAATAAAATATTTTTTCGATAAGAATTATTGATTAAAGGAAGCGGATCGTTCCATGGTAGCTGCTGATAAGCTATTAATTATAGTTAAGGTTCACGTTACAATAATTGCAGTGGAGAAAAATAGGAGAAGAGCGATGCCGATTCTCTGCCTTGCGACTGCCTTCTATAGAGGATAATTGATACCGGTATATCTGATATAATATTAACTGTTCATACTTGTTTAAAATAATCAATTATATTTTATTCGACAGGATTTTTTTTATAATTGAAAAATAAATTTCTATGATTGAGATTGATCTTTCATTGATTAATTTTATTGCTTATATTTCAATCTACATTGTTAAAAAACGATTTGGCAACGTTGATGAGCTATAAACGTGTAGAAGAGCTATCTGCTTTGCCAAATGTTAGCAGTATAAATTTGAAAAGGGACAGTTTTGGGCATAAACCTGTTGTGCCTTCTCATACAAGTGCAATTATTGTACATGACTAAATAAATGAATAAATAATAGACAAGGGTAGCAACACCAATGTTAATAAAATACTGCCACTATGACGTGGACCTCACTATAGATAAGAAGTTGTAAGGGTAACCACTTGGAGAGCCCACTTCTCTACAGCCCGGTTTCAAACAGACTGTGTAAGTTTATGCAGAGTTGGTAAAGATTATAGAAATAGCTTAATATTTCTTCCATAATATTGACTAAATTACAATTTCAATTTCACAAGGATAGTTTTATGGCTGGTAATGAAGCTCCAACCCTAGAAGAAATCTTGGAAGCCACTAAAATATTAAGAAATAATAAAGCGCTAGAAACAGATGGAATACCAGGTGAGCTTTGGAAATATGGAGGAAAACAAATGTGCAGACGGCTGCACAGACTCATTGCGCAAATATGGAATGAAGGACAACTCCCAGAGGAATGGAAAAAGAGCATATTATGTCCTATCCATAATAGAAAAGTAGACAAAACTCAACTGCCAAAACTATAGAGGAATTTATCTCCTAAACACGCCCTATAAAATATTTACCACAGTGCTGAAGATGAAGCTTGGAGTTCATGTGGAAAATATAATTGGAGAATAACAGGCAGGATTCCGACCGGGCAGATCAACCACAGATCAGTTATTCACTCTCAGGCAGATAACGGAAAAATTCTGGGAAAACAACATAGATCTGTAAGCAATGTTTGTTGATTTTAGAAAGGCATTTTTAGAGAGAAGCTGTACTCATGCTGGACTTCAATATACCATCAAAACTGGTGATGCTAGTCAGAGCCACTATGGAAAATACTGTCTGTCAAGTTAGATTGGAAGGAGAGTTCACAGTTTCGGGGTGGCGCGTGGCTTGAAGCAGGGAGATGGATTGGTACCAATTCTCTTCAATTTGGCACTAGAGCACGCTATTAGGAGGACTTCAGTGGATAGGAGTGGCACATTGATGATCAAGTCAACACAAATACTTGGATTTGCGGATGATATAGGCATACTTGGAAGGTCTCTTGCAGCCGTGAAAAACATAGCATTGGAGTTGGAGCAAAGCGCATCGGAAGTTGGTCTGGAGATCAATGTCAACAAAACTAAAGTATTCAACCAATCAAGACATAACAGGAATCGGCTTGGGCCATTTCTGGAATGTGGTGGGAAGAATTACCAAGTAGTTGACAATTTCACGTACTTGGAAAGTTGTGTGACTAATTGTAATGAGGAGCAAAAAGAAATTCAAAAACGTATCCTTGCCGCCAATCGCACATTTTTCTCATTACTGAACATATTCAAGAATAAAAATGTACACCGGATATGTAAAATAAAGCTCTATAAGAGTATAATAAGAACGGTGGTTTGCTACGGTAGTGAAGCTTGGACTATCACAGCCAGAACAGCGGGTATCTTGGATGTGTTTGAGAGAAAAATCCTGAGAAGAATCTATGGACCGGTTTGCGAGGATGAACAATGGCGCATACGTACGAATGCTGAATTGAAAGAGCTTTATGCAGAGCCCCAATTATCGGCCCACATTTGTGGGCCCACAATTATCGGTCCAAATTGATGCGCCTCCGATGGGCAGGGCATGTGCAAAGAATGCCTGAAACACGAGTGTCAAGGAAAGTGTTAGTTGGTCAGCCTGGAGGAAGACGACGTGTAGGGAGACAAAGGGAGCGATGGGAGGATAGAGTGCAGAAGGATGCTAATGAAATGTTACAATTAAGGGGATGGAAGAGAGCGGCGTTAGATAGAGATGGATGAAGGCGTATTTTGGTTGAGGCCAGAGCCCGATTTGGGCTCTAGCGCCATTGGAGAGAGAGTTTAATAGCAGGTATCATTGGGGACCCTATTCGAATTAGAAGAGGTACTTTTCTGTCACATCGAAATTTTGGTCCGCCATTTTGGAACCGCCATTTTCAATCCAAATTCTTTTTTTTAATGGGAAGATGGTCATATGATATATTATTTCGATACAGAATTTCGAGATAAAATGAACGGCGGGACCCAGACATCGATATATCAAAACGGTTCAAAGTTATTCACACTTGATGATACTAATAAATCATTCAAACTTGAAATAAATGAATACATAGAAAATCTGACAGATCAAAATTTCTGTTCAACGTGTTAAATATGTGAGTAGATAATACTACAGGTGTTTACTAACACTTGAAAAAGTGGAATTTGATAGGTTAGAGATTTTCTATGTATCCATTTATTTCATTTTTGTATGATTTATCAGCATCTTTGAATGTGAATAACTTTAAAACGATTTGAGTTAACGATGTGCGGGTTTCGCCATTTATTTCCTCTTGAAATTCTGCATTGAAATAATGTATCACCTTCAAAAAAAGGAGGTGGATTCAAAATGGCGGTTCCAAGATGGTGAACCAAAATTTTGAAGCGACAGAAAAGTAATTTTTCCTATTCGAATAGGATCCCCAATGATAACTACTGACAAACTATCTTTGTAAAATAAATATTTACGCTGTTTCCATAATTTTCACCAACTCTGTATTTCCATTTATTTTTTTGTGATATCAATATGTAGTCATAATTTGAGACTTGAATTCCAAGAAAACTGTAATAATTTGAAACACTAAAATTGATGAATCGGAATTGAAGTTATGTATCTCGAAGCACGATTTTTAATTTCCCTTCTAGATTTTTCACAATTATTGTTCAAATCTCATCATTCAAAAGACCACAAGGTCAAGATTTTTTAAATGTAGAACAGCTATCTGCTTTGGCGACGTTTTTACAATACTAGCCTGCCACGCAAAAAGCTGAAGTTTGATTCTCGACTGGGTGATTTTTTTGTAAACTTTCAACAATGTTATGTTATCCGTTTTTTGGAATATAAATAATAGAAAAATCAAGATTTAACGGTTTATTGATGAGTGTCCTAGAAACCAGGCCTAAATATAATTATGAGTTTGAAAATCGCTTCTCGGTTGTTCGGAGCCCACACAAAGCAGTAGCTCATCCACTCATCCGTCTCATTACCTAGGCAAAAGGCTAAAGCTCATGTCGGCATCAACCTCAGCAATTAAAAGCTCTCAATGAATGTTTGGTGCTTCAGTCGGTGCTTCGAGTTTACTAGATATTGATAATGGTGTATCAAGATGCTCAACAATTGAAACTTTCCAAATTCATCAATTTATGGTTGTCTCCATAAAGGTATCCTTTTTCCCTAATGAATTGAAATTAGATTGGATAAATAATGAACAAACCTGAAATAGTAAGTTCAAAAAGTCCATCGGCAACTGATTATCCACAGTCCACATAAGATATTCTTCAACAGTCAATCCCTTATCGGAGCCAGCATAGTTGTTCAATTCTTTCATCAAAGTTGGAACAAACTCCTCTAAAAATACATAGAAGAATCATTGAAAATTAATGATAATGAACCCATAAGAAAAACGAACTGGAATTATCATCAGTTGATTCACATGCTATTGACAAAAAGGTTTTATGAATACACAATAGAAACGAACAAAACCAACCAACAACATTTCACAGGAATAAAAAAATACAAATTCAACAATTATTAGTTTCTAGAACTAAGAACAAAATGAGAAACAACTGTATATTCATAAACAGGATCGTATTTAAAGCAATATCATATATTAAAACTCAACAATCGACAATAAACAGTGTTACATTAAATGAAACAATGAGAATTAAATTTTTGAAGTAAGTCTCTTGTACGAAATTACTTACTGAAACCTGAGAGCAGAGAATGGAATAAAACACAAGAGAAGCACATAAAAAAGAGTGTAACATTTTACATTACAAGATACCATGGAAGTGTCCGAAGCAATGAGGAGATTAATGAAATTGAATAAATGCAACTTGGCTCACATCGATCAAGGGATCGGGCATCGGGAAGGGATGCGGATCGCAAACATAGAAAATTACAAGAAATCTGAAAGCAGAAGCACATAATTAGGGCAGACGACACAAAGGAACAGAGGAACATCTTGGAGAATCGTTAAGTAGGTAAAATATGGGGAAAAACTGACACTTAAATTCTCATGCTCATGCAAGAAGATAGAGTTCCAGGTTGATATCGCTATGAAAAATTATGATATCGACTGGAGAACTCAATCTTGGATTAATTTACACAAAAAAAAAAATAATGATACAGAGTATACAAGCGTAAAATCTACTATATCTGAAAATTTTAGCATTAGGGCTGGAATTATTAAAATAATAATAGTAATAATAATAATAATAATAATTATCACTTCTAAGGTTGACAAACACATTGATGATAATAAAATAATAGCCCCAGAGCACCTTGGGTGTCGGAAGGGTACAAAGGGATGTAAAGAGCTGTTGGTTCTTGACTCTTTTATAGCTGGTCATGCTGTCACTAAACAGAGAAACTGTTTTCTGTGGCTTGGATAGATTATGCAAAGGCCTTTGACTCTGTCCCACACAGTTGGCTATTGCATGTACTACATGCTGGATAAGGTCAATACAGTGACTGTCAACTTCTTGAAGTCGGTCATGAATGGGTGGAGTGTAAAGTTATGCATTGGACATGGAAATGATCAGTTTGAGACAGGTCCAATACAAATCAGAAGAGGAATCTTTCAAGGCGATAGCTTAAGTCCCCTATGGTTTTGCCTATCTTTGAATCCATTTAGTCTAATGTGAAGGGAATCCTCATATGGTTATAAATTTGACATAGCCAGGAACTTGAAGTTAACACACAGCTTCTACATGGATGACCTAAAGTTGTATGCTAAGTCATCAGACCATCTGCAAAATATGCTACAGCTGGTTGCTGCCTTTAGTCAAAGCATCCACATGCAATTTGGTCTTGAAAAATGTGCTGTCTTGCATGTGGAAAATGTATCTCAAAGATGACGCATGAAGAGATGCTTGCAATAAACAATGAGATAGCTCAGCTAGGGAGAGGCCAGACTTACAAGTATTTAGGTTTCCAGCAGCATCTCAGAATCTCTAGGGTGGAAGTGTTTGGCAAGTTGAAGAGTGAATTCAGGAGGAGGCTGAGTAAAGTACTAAAGGCAAATTTGGCTTCAAAGCACCGTATAAAGGCAATCAATTCATGGGTTATTCCAGCCTTAACCTACAGTTTTGGTGTTTTGAAGTGGTCAGTTACTCGCCTTAATCAGATGGACCGGCTTGTCCGAACAATGATGACCAAGAATCGAATTCATCACCCAAGAGCATCAATGAGCCTACTGTACAGATCTATGTCAGATCAGATCTATGTGCAAATAGATCTATGTGCCGACTGTACAGATCTATGTCAGATCAGATCTATGTGCAAATCAGGAGAAAAAGTTGATGACCTACTTCAGGAATGCTGATTCCAACATCTTGATGGGCATGTGCCGCTTAGACAATGGTCACACTGCACTTGATCTGAGAAACCCCAGGGGACGCAAGGCCACCACTATTCAGTCCTTGAAGGCAGATTGGCAGCAGAAGGAGCTGCATGGGCGCTACTATGGTCTCCTCTACTCGGACCAAACAGATAAAGAGCTGTCAACCAGGTGGCTCACAGTTAGGAACTTGTTCCCAGAGACAGAAGGCTTTGTGCTTGCCATACAGGACCAGGTGATAGCCACTAATGCCTATAGAAGACACATCATGGGTGATCTGAGCATAAGTGACAGGTGCAGGTTGTGTGCTACTGCTGTGGAAAGTATTCAGAATATCACCTCAGGGTACTCAATATTAGCCCCCAGAGAGTACTTAAGGTGGCACAATAATGTTGCAAGAATAGTATATTTAAAATTGCAACTGAAGAATGGTATGATAAATGAAACTCCACCATACTATTCATATACACCACCTGCATTTGCTGAGAAAAACCATGTTAAGATCTATTGGGACGCTCAGATGATCACTGATAGGCAGGTCCTACATAATAAGCCTGATATCCTCTTGATGGACATGTTGAGAAAGGAGGCTGTCATAATTGATGTTGCGGTGCCAGCTGATGAAAATGCTCAAAAAACCCGTGGAGAGAAACTCAGGAAATATCAGGAACTCGCATTCGAACTCAAAGATATGTATGGCTTGCACAAGGTCAAAATATTGCCAATTATTATAACTGTGGGTGGGCTGATACCAAAAAAAAAAAAACAGTGGAATGCTGCAAAATGATTGAAGTTTTAGAAAATCTAGTAGAAAAAATGCAAAAATCAGTTCTACTAGATACGGCACGTATAGTACGTCAAACACTGCAATGTACTTGGTAGTTAAAATGTAGGCTGATGAGAACAATCTGAATAATAGAGAAGAATTGGAGGTTGCATGAAAATGCCCCACTTATTTGTATAATCCGCAAAAGCGTGAATAATAATAATGATGATGATGATGATGATGATAATAATAATAATATAATAATAATAATAATAATAATAATAATAATAATAATAATAAAACAGACAAATTATTAATTTAAACAGTAATTATTCAAGTGAATTGAAAAAACAATCATTGTATTAAATCTATTACAACCACGACAACTATTTACATCTCATTTAAGGGATGTTTTCGTAACGAGCAGAAGCAGAATCGACCCAAAATTAACATTGGTTCTAATGGGAGTGTTAACAAATCGACAGAAAGTTGAGCAGAAAAAAAGAGCTGTACAAAACAGTGACAAACTATCGTTTACTTTGCCGTTCTTTATGCCTATCAACACAATGCTATTTTTCGACCGATGAACCGTCGCTCGTGAACCGTTTTGAAGAAGAATAACTAATTTCGGGATTTTGCCGAGGAGAATGCCTTCTCTGATTGGTTCTCGTGGACCACGGTTAAAATTTAACCGGCTTTTGTGCAAACGGGCCTGTGAGTTGAATATCGATGTAAAAATCTGTAAGCGTTCCACACGTGAGTACTAGATTTCAGCTAATATTAAAAAATGCAGACTGCAATAATGTCGTTAAAAATAATAGTTCAAAAATGAGAAATAACTAGTATTTCGTCATGGAAAGTGAAATAGATGAGTATCTATCTTAACTCAAATAAAAATTTTCACATGCCTCATATCAAAATATCTATTATCAAGGTTTAAATAGAATACAAGGCTAGTAAAATATAATTGAGAATAAAACTACAAAAAATGGAGAACCATTCAAATTTCAAATTACAGAAAGTCATATCTTACTTTACTCCACATTGTTTTACTCGCCCGAGAAATGCATGGATTACAGGGATACGAGTATGTGAAATATTTTCCAATTTATTAGCAATGAAACATTCAATTCGATAAATAGTTACAATACTATTATTTATATAATTTCAACTAAACCATTATTATTTATGAATGACATCGATTCACATAAGATACGCAAAAGATTGGAAACGACCAAAACTTTCATAATAGACGAACTGAAATATTTAAACTTATAATAAAGTGCCTAAGATATAAGTATAAGGACCTACATCTGAAAACTTAGTGGGATTTAACATTAGAAATTAGTTATTTGGAAAAGAGATTTATAGTTTTATAAGATAAGAACTAATTTAAAAATAAAAAAGTTGCATAATATTGAAGAATACCTGGTTTGAAATTAGACAGTTTCATTCATGATTTCTCTTTATTAGAAGTTTTGTAGACAGGCCCAAGTTATAGAGTAGTATTTAAAATTGATCAAAATGATACTCACTTTTGGCCTTGCTTTTGTACCGTACAAACAACATGACATCAATCATGTGCTTCATCTCGTCCTCTGAAAGATGTCCATCTCTATCGACATCAAAAACTTTGAAGCAGACTGCAAACAATATACATAACATGATTTAATTTTGAATAAAATAAGTTAATAATCAGTTTCATACATTGAACAGAAAAGCATCATTGCACAATATCTAGTGGGATTCTGCAATGAACAGAAAGGAAGCTCTAATGTTTAGGATTTTTAATAACAAAGTCAGTGACTTGAACAGTCTATGAATTCAATAGACAAACACTAACGGCACATTGAAATAAACATTATAACCATACAATATCACTGTCGTGTTTATCAGCAGTATCTTGGTATCTTCAACATTTATTTATAATTTCTTAGTATTAAATATACGCTGTTACCTCCCTATTTGCCAAAATTCATTTAAATTCAGATTTTAGCAAGAATATAATTCTTTCTATAATAAGCTTACAGAATGGTTCAATTATAAATTTGATTGCAGTGTATAGATCTCCAACCACTGTCCTTGATGTTTTTTTTAATCTTTATACACAACTGAGAACCATTGATAAAACAGAAAAAATTGTCTTGCTGGTGACTTGAATATTGATATATTGCAAAATAGTAAAAACTCGAATGAATTTATCAATTTAATGTACGTAAAAAATCGTAAGTCGTTCATTAACAAGCCATCAAGAGTAAATGATATTTCTGAAACCTTTATTGGTTTCAGACTTCACATTTTTCACAGAAGTCCAATGCTGGGGGGGGGGAACATTTCAAGAATAATTTATAAAAATTTTATAACGGATCATTTTTGTACAACTCCATATTAAAATAAAAACCAGGCACTTTATAAGCCAAACAACTCAAATAATTACAAAGAAAAAATTTTTTTTCAAACTTATCGATTTGTTAAGGGAGGAAACATGGGTTGATGAACGTTCAGAACTGGGCGCCTCTACAGACTTGGATGATATGGTTAACAAATTCGTAAAAAAATTATTAACTTATCAAATAAGTGTATTTTGAAATAAAATGCACAAAAAACTGCAGAAGCAACCACATAATAACGAAATGAAACAATGCTACACTCGCTATAGAAACGTCCTAAACAAATTACTGAAAGAAACCAAGATTAGGTATTACAGAAATAAATTGGAGCAAAGTAGAGGTAACTCCAGGAAGACATGGAATACCATAAATGAAATACTTGATGTAGAAAAGAAAAATTCAAAGACTGATATTGATCCTGAAATTTTAAATAAACATTTTTCGTCTATCGGGAGAGTACTCGCAGAAGAACTGAATAAAGAAAATAAAAACATCCCTCCTCCAACTAGTCAAAATTCCCGTTTTTCACGAATAGGTTTCCCAAATTCCTTTTTCCTTTTCCCGACAAATGAGGAAGAAATTATCAAAACAATTAAAGACCTCAAATCCAGCTCAGCACCAGGAATTAATAACATAAATAATAGCTGTCTAAAAATCATTGCCCACTATATTGCTAAACCTTTAAAAATTATAATTAATAAATGCTTTGAAGAAGGTTTCTTTCCGGAGGAGTTCAAGGTGGCTAAAGTCATACCTTTACATAAATCGGGAGATGTTGACGATCCCAATAACTACCGCCCAATAAGCTTGCTAAGTGGATTTTCAAAGATCATGGAAAAGCTTATTAAAAAGCGGCTAGTACAATACATGGTTGTGAGTAAGGTGATTCACCCTAACCAGTTTGGATTTCAAGAAGGAAAAAACACAGAAGACGCTATTTCGTTATTAGAAAAAACTTTAACTGAAAATTTTAGTAATAATAAAAAATCTATTGCAATTTTTATTGACTTGAAAAAAGCATTCGATACTGTCCCACACACCAAACTGTTGGAAAAGCTCAATAGAATTGGAATTCGAGGTTTGCCCCTGAAACTTTTTACAAGCTACCTTGAAGGTCGCTCTCAAATATTATCAATTGAAAATAAATCCAGTACTGAAAATCTTTTAGATTACGGCTTACCGCAGGGGACTGTACTCTCACCAATTTTATTCATACTATACATTAATGACCTCCTGAATCTCGACTTGCAAAATGGTCAAACAATCTCATTTGCCGACGACACCACTTTAGTTTTTTCGGGTGATAACTGGGAGAGTACTAAAATATCAGCTGAGAAGGGTATTTCCAGGGTCAAGAACTGGCTTGACTATCATACCCTGACTCTGAATCATAAAAAATCTTCATTCATGACCTTCACACCAAATGCTGCTACTCAACCTGTAAACCGAATAAACTTGAAAATTCATAATATCAAATGTAATAAAATAGATTTGAATGATTGTGACTGTCCTAAACTATAGGACTCTAAAACCGTTAAATACCTGGGAATAATTGTTGACCGTCATCTGAGATGGGATTCCCAGATCCAATCTCTATGTCACAAGGTCAAGTATCTAACAAATAAATTTTACAAAATGAGCCAGTTGAAAATGCAACGAATTACTAGAATGGCCTACTTTGCTTACGCACAATCTGTGTTGCAATATGGAATTAGGGTATGGGGGGTACTGCTGAATGTCATATAAACAAGATCTTCAATGTTCAAAAACATATAATAAAAGTGGCACTAAGCAAACCAAGGCTGTATCCTACTAGAATTCTCTTCCAGGAATCTAACATACTTACAATCAAACAGCTCTACTTGAAAAATTTAATTTCATATTTATTAAAAAACAAAAATCTTTTCAATACCCGAATTACTCCATATAACACGCGCCAAACTTACAGGAGATCTGACTTACCTGAAACTAATCTAACAGTATGTAGAATGCAATTTCCGTATAGATGTGACAAACTAGTAAATATTATACCACAAGACTTCATATCAGACAATCAAAATTGCTATAAGAGAAAAGAAATCTTATCATGGATCAAAACATCACCTGACGTTTTCAGTAATCAAAGGCAGTAGCTTATAACAAATTCTAAATTTACGTTTCTCCACTCACCTCTTCTCATCACCAGTTGACTTGTGCATTCACTGTGCTTCTTCTCTTTCTCAGGTTTTCCCTCTTATATTGTAAAAAAAAAACTGTTCTTCATTTCACTCTGTATTTCAAATTTATTTTACCATTAGGCTATTCTTAGTCATTTATTATATTCTATTTTATAAATATTTTTTCTTTTCTACGTTTCTCAATCTTTATATTCTCTTACTCATGCTCGCGAACAGACGAAAGTCTTGCGAGCTACACATTCTTTTGTACTCTTTATTTATTTTGTATTTTTGTGTATTTAAACTATGTAAAATGTGCAAAGAATGAATAAAATTGAAATTGAATTGAAATTGAAATAAATTTGAAAAGGAAATCCAGACCTCTGAAGGAAGGGATTAGTTGCATAATAGGTACCTTGAAAAAACAACCTTTTAATGTCACGTTAAGAGAAAATTATAGTCCATAGAATTTTACTAAATAAACTCATTAAATCAACAAAAATGGATTTTTATAGGAACAAATTTAAGTCATGCGAATGAAACAATAAAAAGGTATGGAGCTGTGGAGTGGTGCAAAGGAAACGCATGTTTTTCGAACCGCTACTCGGCGACGGGAGGGGGTATTGCCCTGGAACGAATGTTGGCAGAAGGCCCATACTATGTCATTTCAGTTGCTATGAGCGTTGGAACGAACGTACAACATCGTGTGTTCACTGTCCAGCAGGGGTTTTTTTAGAAGCAATGGATCTGTAGTCGCAGTGCAACGCTTTTCCGTCAATGAAACTCTAAAATGAGTTGGTTGTCGAGGTGCAGTGCCTGATCGAAATACTGTACTCCGATGGGTTGCATTGTTGAAAAGTACTGGTTCTGTTATGAAAAAGAAACCACCTGGTCTTCCCCGTTCAGTTTGTACTCCGGAAAATGTAGACCGAGTCGGAACAGCAACTGTTAATAGTCCTAGACGATCTACTAGACAACACTGACTCGGTCTACATTTTCCGGAGTACGAACTGAACAAGGAAGACCAGGTGGTTTCTTTTTCATAACAGAACCAGTACTTCTGAACACTGCAACCCATCGGAGTACAGTATTTCGATCAGGCACTGCACCTCGACAAACAACTAATTTTAGAGTTTCATTGACGGAAAAGCGTTGCACTGAGACTATAGATTCATTGTTTCTAAAAACTGCTCGACAGCGAACACACGATTTTGTATGTTCCAACGCTCATAGCAGCTGAAATGGCTTAGCATGGGCCGTCTGCTAACCTTCGTTCCAGGGCAATACTCCCTCCCGTCGCCGAGTAATAGCGGTTCGAAAAAACATGCGTTTCCTCTCCACCACTCTGTATATGTGAGAATTTTTCAAATAAATAACTGTCTTAAATTGAGCACAGGAAAGTCGGAGAATAGCAGCAATGTGGGGTACCTGGAATTTTTCAGGATAGTTTTCATAATTGTGTGTTGAATAACGATCAGCGGCTCCAGGCAAGCGGATGAAACACCTCCCCAAACTATTATGCCAAACTGAAATATTGATTGGGCATATGCATTGTAGATCCTCCTACACAATCCTAATGTCTAGTACCTGGCTGAGCTAAGACATACCATGACATACCATAAAACATCATTCCAACTTCTTAACACATTGCATATGGGGAACCCAACTCAAGTGATGGTCAAAAATTACCCCAATATACAGGATGATTCTTAATTATGGTGGAATAATTTAATTGACCGATCGAAGTGAGGTCTAAGATTCAAGTCGACGAATTGGCATTTCTCTTAATGTTTAAATGTTTATATGTTTATATATTTATATGTTGCGCATTTACGGCGAAACGCGGTAATAGATTTTCATGGAATTTGACAGGTATTTTTTTAAATTGCGCGTCGACGTATATACAAGGTTTTTGGAAATTTTGCATTTCAAGGATAATATAAAAGGAAAAAGGAGCCTCCTTCATACGCCAATATTAGATTAAAAATCAGACTATAGAATTATTCATCATAAATCAGCTGACAAGTGATTACACAGATGTGTGGAGAAGCCAGTCTATTACTGTATTTGTATAAGGTCTATAGTTTCAATCAAAGACATTAAAGAGGTATGCATCTTTAAGCTGGGTTTACACCAAAGTTATTAACAAAATGGTTATAACTTAATCTTTATAGATTCTATTAGATTGAACGGAAGTTGACAAACACATATGTTCATCATGTGTATGATAAGTTATGTTCAATCTAATATAATCTAAAAGGATTGAGTTATTAACATTTTTTTAATAAATTTGGTCTAATCGCAGCTTTAAGGTCTTTGGTTTCAATATTTTGTTTTGCAGTCATGGTATTATTATGCGTGCCCATCAGTATCAATATTCTCACATTCGAAAAAACTAATTTAATAGGTGAATAAAAATAAACAAATGAACTAAATAATGCTGGAGAAATTATAATATTTTTGATTCCAAAAAAATAATTTTCATCAGATAGAAAGATCATCACGGAACTGGATGAATTATATCATATGGAATACAAATTCAAACGTGAACTGAGTTTGTTAACATTTAAAACAGTTGGCATCTGGTACTTGTGGATGAGAATACTGCGTGAGGTCTACTGTTCACAGAACTACTAGTACGTGATAGTAGAGGTAAAAATCTGGTGTGGTACACTCACACAACTTTCCTTGCTCATTGAACTGTGAGCCTCATTTTTTAACGAGAATAATTTAGAGCATAATGACGACGATTGGCGGCAACATATTTGAAACTACTAGTTTTTGAAAAACTTATGATGGATTCATATGGAAAAATATCTGAAAAATTGAATAAAACTAGTCTGGAAGCTGTAGTGTGAGTAGTTTTTGAGAAAAAAGTTGAAATATGTAAAAAATCTAACTAGAAAAACACAGACTTCTACGTTTGATGCCCAATAACTTTCTTTAATGACCAGTAAACAAATAATTTTTCGCAATAAAAATTGTAGAGAATTTAATTCTGAAAAGAATTATGTAAGCTGTGTAGGCTAAATTTGGATAAAATGTATTCTTATGTAGTACATTACACCACAAAAATTTGCTGTTTTATAAGGAGAGAACTAATAACTCAGGTTTGATTGCAAATAAACATGGATTTAAATAACAGCTGTTCCAAAACAGCTGATTTATTTTGTTCTAAATAAGAAAATATTTGAAAGAAATTATCAGCTGAAAATTATTTTCAGAAATATTTTAGCTCACTGTTGAACAAAACAACAAACTGTAAGTTAGGCCTACTGTAACCGCGCTGTTTCTTGTTTAATCTATTGAACAGTTATTTGTAACCATTTCACTTTGCTGTTGTGTTAAGTGTTAACTTTTTTAAAAATGACAGGTGAATTTAGACATTATTCATACTCCGAATTAGCTGACATGCATTTAATGTATGGAGTAGGACACTGTAATAGTACTGAAGCAAGACGTTTGTATCAAGAGAACTTTCCTAACCGAGTATGTCCAGGTTCAAGGTTTTTTGCTACTATTCATAAACGTCTGTCTGAAACAGGTTCTTTGATACCCAAAGAGCACATTTATGCAGGCAGATCCCGATTTACTATGACTTTTGAGTTAGAAGAACAAGTTCTTAATGAAATTTATGAACATCCAGAGAAGAGCACGAGAGAATTGTCAGTGCTGTTTAATGTCAATCAATCTATTATTTGGAGGATACTAAAACAGCAACAATTACATCCATACCACCTCCAGAAAGTTCATACTCTATTGCCACGAGACTGTATTCCCCGTGCTGGTATTTGCCAATGTTTTTTAGAAAAACTTGTTAACCCAAACTTTTCAACAACCGTTTTATTTACCGACGAGGCACACTTTACAAGAACAGCTATCGTTAACGTCCACAACCAACATATTTGGGCAGATTAGAATCCTCATGCCATCAATCCTAATCGTCCACAACATCAGTATTCAATAAACATTTGGGCAGGAATCATAGGAGATCATCTACTTCTGTTCGAGCTTCCTCCCAGGCTTAATGGCATAATCTACTTCAACTTTTTGAGAGAGGAGCTATTTATCTTACTTGAAGATGTACCTCTTCAGTTGCGCCAAAACATTTGGTTTATGCATGATGGAGCTCCAGCACACTTCAGTGTTGCTGTTCGTGAACACCTGAATCACAGCTTTCCAAATCAATGGATAGGCCGATGTGGGCCAGTACCATGGCCAGCTAGTTCACCAGACTTAAATCCTTTGTATTTTTATCTTTGGGGACACTTGAAAACCTTAGTATACAATACTCCGATTGATACCATTGAAGAACTCCTATTAAGGATTTCGAACGAAATAGAAATGATAAAGCAGACTCCTGGAATATTTGAATGGGTCCGACAATCGATGAGAAGACGTCTGAACATATGCATTAAGAACAACGGAGGTCACTTTGAACATCATCTTTAGTCTTTTGGTATAAGTTTAATGTCATTTAGATATGTTACTTTCATATAAAAATGAAACGTTTCATAAAAAACCGAATATTTTATTTGCAATCAGCTACAACCTATTAGTTCCCTCCTCATAAAACAGTAAATTTTTGTGGTGTAATGTACTACATAAGAATACATTTTATCCAAATTTAGTTTACACAGCTTACATAATTCTTTTCAGAATTAAATTCATTACAATTTTTTTGCTTAAAATTATTTGTTTACTGGTCATTAAAGAAAGTGATTGGGCATCAAACGTAGAAGTCTGTGTTTTTCTACTTAGATTTTTTGCATAGTTCAACTTTTTTCTCAAAAACTACTCACACTACAGCTTCCAGACTAGTTTTATTCAATTTTTCAGATATTTTTCCATAAGAATCCAGCATAAGTTTTTCATAAACTAGTCCCCAAACAATTCAGCATCGGTGTATTTCACCAGAAGAACTGAATTCCGGGCGAAATCTTTCACCCTTTATCTAATGAAGCGTCTATGTATACATGTTTATAAGAACTTTTTTTCCTTGTTTTTACCTCTACTATCACGTATTAAATTATTTTACCATAATTAAGAAACACCTTGTATATGTATTGGTCAACTCTCATGATTGATTCACATGTACAGACTGAAGGTTCTAAATCTGTACAGGTATGCATTTTCACTTGCATTGAGCTTGGATATCTGATTGGTTCCTTGTAACAATTGGCATAATATACTTTGTTTTAGTTATATTTACTGTTAGGCTGTTATGGTCGGTCCAGTTTTTTTTATTTTTGAAAGGTCTGTAAAGCTACCTTTGAAATCGTCCAAATAGAGATCATTAATAAGAATTGAGAACAAAGTCGGTCCCTGAGGAAATTCAAAGTCAATTAACTGGAATCTACTTTAACCAATACTAACAGCAGAATTATATCACTGAAAATAAATATTTATAATGCTAGTTCAGTGCCTAGACCCTCCCCAAAACCATACTGACAATTGGAAAAGAAATTTGATGAATTGAGAAAAGATAGGATTTGAGATTTTATCAGGTTCTCAAATGAGTTATAACAAAAAAAAACTGAAAGTACAGAAATCGATTTATAGTTCTGAACCAACTTAGGACACTCATTTTTGGGTATAGGAATCACCCTTGCAATTTCAAGTTTAAAGTAAATGTTGTCTTGGATTATCTACTTATTACAAATTAGGTAAGGAAAAAGATGATATAATTATAGATAGAAGAAGCTTGAGAAGATAGAGAATAAAACCGTTGAATACACGATTTCATCTATTATATTTCACATGTGTTGTATATATTCATGTACTGTATAATGAATTTGAAGATGAAACTTCATTTTATTTGATTTGATAACGTCAAGCAGTAAATATTTATCATAATTATGTAAAGTGTAACCCAATACTTGACATTAAAAATATAGGCCTAAAGCTGAAGAAAATAAAAATCTGTTTACTGAACAATAATAATACATTTTGAAACTTTAAAGTGACATAGGTGCTCAAAACTAGTTGAGTTTGTGATTATACAAATTTCTGATTAAGTGGACTGTAATTTTATTCTATTTATTATTCAATATATGCAGAACAAGGCTAACCAATCCATTCATGATGCAATAAATATTATCTATTATTAAGACTTACCCCGGCTGATGATCTGCTGCACGTCAATGATTTGTAAAATATGAGGTGGTATAAGGTAAAGGAAAGAAATAAGGGAAAATAAATGTTAATAAATCACTTGACCTCTGATACGATGTATAGAGGTACTGCATAGAGTTGTTAGATCATGTATAGATTTCTGCTTCTAACGTTTACTATTCATTCACTATTAAATTCAATAAAAAAATACTCAAAGTTTTACATATACTTTATAACAAATAGCTCCCTACAGTCGTAGACACGAAATTACAATTGATAATTTTCCATTGGATATACAAACAAATAAAAGACAGAGTCGAGCTGCCTACTTCATGGTTTCGAAGGCAGCTTTGCGAACCGACTGAATTAGAAAAACTACTAGACAAGCAATTAAGCAATTACGCACCAGAGTGCACCACTAAACGGAGCAGATTGAAAACCAATTACTCAGCGCCAAACTCCATAATATTCAAACGGCGTCAACAGTTTATGTAAAAAATTATAAAAAAGATACCTACTAGTGATTACTATAAAAATTAGATAGTCATAATTTATTTGTATCTGTTTTGTATGATATTTTTATCAAGCCTAACACAGGTAGTCTAAGGTTTCTTTAACTTTATTTTTGTTTATATTTTATTCTATTACTTTGAAAACTTTCTATAGCATTGCCGTTGTTGAAATATTGCATGTTTAAACAGTGTGGTATTCATTGCTATGTAACTTACTATGTGTGGACCTTTCACTTTCTATAAGTTTTATTTGCTTCTCCCATTCAACATAGTTTACTGTTTGATATATGAATTTTCAACATGGACATTTTTCCGCTTGAGAATTTCAAGATAGCGCCATGATCACTTCATTAGCAAACTCTACAAAAATCATAAGTGTTGTGAGTGGGCGAAGTTGAGACATTAAGAGCCTCTCTTTCACTTGACCTACAAGAGTAGTGAATAGTGTATTGTGTCTTAATTCAACAATTTACTCAGAAACAACCTTTTTTTGTTTATTACTGTATAATAATTATTTCAAGCATCCAATTCTATAGTAATAATATACAGTATAATAATTATACAGTAATAATATTCCAGCAGTTGGTTAAACTGCAAGTTATATTAAATTCTTCCATATTTTTGTGTTTAACTCAATTTCAGATCAAATTCACTGGTGAACCTTATCAATTATTTTTAAGGAATTATGCATTCATGAATATTAATATTAATAGATAAATATCAATATTATAATTAACAATTTAGTGAGAATTGTGTAGATGAGAACTTACATTTTTGCCTTTCCGTGAGAGGTCCCCTGGTGGCAGCTGAAATACCACAAGCCATTTCCTTGAAATCAATATGGTTGTCTCGATTCTCATCAAAAGCGTTAAACACTCCTGAACAGACCGAAAGAGGAATTGGTGGACTAATCAGTGGTCTCAGGGTTTCCTCATCCAATTTACCAGTCTGTGAGGACTCCTTCAATGCAAAATAGCGCTTCTCCAACTGCACTATATCCATTTCTTCCACTAAAAATAAATAGAATTTGAGTTGTAATGATTGAGTTGTTGTCAGCTCCACGACATTTCTGTGTCTAGTTCAAATATAATGAGATGCTGTCAGCTCCACGACATTTCTGTGTCTAGTTTGAATATAATGAGATGTTGTCAGCTCCACGACATTTCTGTGTCTAGTTTAAATATAATGAGATGTTGTCAGCTCCACGACATTTCTGTGTCTAGTTTAAATATAATTTATATTGGTTTACATGAAGGGTCGGTTGCTTATTTTATTAATTCAGTTTTTTTTAATTCGGCTGTCGGTTTTTCAAATGACGTGTATTATAAACCAAAAGAAGGATTTTTATTGAGACTATCAAGCTTGCTGAAGTTAACTATACTGGTACATTTGAAGTGACAACACACACAACCTTTAAAAACTATTGAATGAGTGTAATGATATAAAAAAGCAGAACATAATCAAATCAGAATGAGACAGAAGTTTTAATTTGAATTTAGAATTGATGATTTTATCATGCCTTGTGAAAAAGTAAAGCAGCCAAATCGAAATATATAAGAAATAAAAGGTATTAAAATTTATACAAAGTTGTTAAAAAGTATAAAATGAAAACTAAATTTCCTGGAAACTAATCCTTGTTTTAAAAGCCTATTATTTTCGATTGTTGCCACTTTCAATAACCCACTGATATAGACTTAGAAATATAAATAGGGCCTACCAAGAGATACTCGAGACTCAAGTTTAGTCGTTATAGGAAATGTGTTTCCAAGTTATTCGAAGAGGATTCAGAAGAGTTAGGCTAGTTGACAAAATACCCAAATATGCCCAATAAGTGTATGAGATTTTTCTTCCTCAGATGTCTCCTTCAAAATAACTGTTATTATTTGAAAAGCTTAAAAGCTGTCGAAAGTCAAGTTTCAACAGTGATGAAACGACCATATTTATTCTCAAAAAAAATTTCAAATTGAATTAAATCAAAAATTATTCAATTCTATACAACAATTTATCAAGATTGAATTGGATTGAATAAGAGCAACAAATAATTCAAGTGAGGGAATTGACTAGTTTGTGTACTATCCACAGTTGAGAAATGAACAAATTTGTGATTGGATGTAGAAATAAAAGTTTTGATACTAAAGTAAAATATCTAGATATAGGCTACTCTATAAAAACTATGTATGGGTGATGCCAGAATTTCAATAGCGGAATTTTAGGATTTATAAATTCAGTCAGTTGTAGATGGTTTCCGAACCATCGGAAAGAAATTTGAAGCTCATAATAATTGTCTGCTAGTTGAGTCGGTCTCAAGTGGTCACGATGCCACTAGGAGAAGGCAACACATCACTTATCTTATCAGAGCGATAACTCGTAACAAAATTGGAATTTTGGTGTATTTAACGAGTGTTCGGAGTCAAGATCAAAATTCTCCTAAGGCACTGGTCACGGTCAGGCTTTTCTCAAAGCCATCAGTCTTTTCCATACTCTTGAAAAGAATGAATCAATCTGCTATAAACTTATTATTGAATTAATCATTCTTTGATTTGTGAGGAGAACAAGATTAATGTCTAATTACTCACAATGGGTGACTCCGGCCAATGTTTGATAGAATGTTGGGGAATCACACTCATTGCCCAATGTTACAGAGCACGGCTCCTTCAATATCCATTTGTTCAAAGATATACAGCCGCCATCTTCCCTCTCTGTCTCCCATTTCAGCCATTCTCTGAATTCATCAAACGTCACTCGATCTCTCTGCAAAATAAACAAAATATTAGTGGAACGAAATTGAGCTATCAAAAGCCGTATTTTTTGAACTCCAACGAATTTGAAATAAACTACCCCTAATTATTGTAATGAAATTGGAAAAAAATAACTTTATTTAATGGTAGTTTCTAACATACTATCATCACTAAAAGTCCGGAATGAAATAATCATCTATTTATGTAAGTTTTATTCGCATTTGAGACATAATAATTCAAACTTACCCTTCAAATATCACTATACAGTACACACTATTTCCAAAAGATGAATTTATTTGTTCAATTATGACTTTATTCAATAGAAATCAGCATTTTATTTCTAAATTCTAATCAAAAATTTCTCTTCCTAAACACTGGTCGAGTTTACTCTGGCCCATTATTATGGCAGCTCCCTGCCACTTTACACAAAACTCTCGTTTAAAAACCCAACGTTAGTTTTGACACGTTTTCGCTGGTGAAATCAAATTTATTGAATTTATGTAAAAATCATCAGTTAGTTTCAACGGAAGTTAATAAAACGAATTGTTTGCGTGAATTTGTTGGAATCCGGCCCATAACTGACTTTGGTGAACGTTGGCCCATATGCACCAACACGATTCAACTGCGGCCATCCTATCAATGGTTTTAAATCGTTTAAACCGTAAATCAATATGCGCATTCCATCTGGAACTACTAAAACCCGTTTGAACGGGGCTAGAGTAAAATTTGATGGTTCAAAACAGCAATAATATGCGTAAACGGAGAAGAGCATAACCCAACTTTTATAATTTATAGAATATTGCTGTAATACATTATTCCAATTGACTTTGGATAATAGTCAAAATTATAATAGGCCTACTACAGTGTTTCATACTGTGAGTTCATTTTCAAAATAATGGAAGAATTTTAAACTGTCAGAATTCCTCATACATGACATCAAAGCTTCCCTTCCGACTAATGTTGACAGTTAAGAATGAATCTCACACCAGAAATTTTTTAAGATCTTGAAAAAAATTTGGTATTGTAAATATTCTTTCGTTTCATGAGTCTTTTTACGGTACATTAGAAATGTTCACCAAATCATACGATGAAAGCCAAAATTATTATGTTTATGTTTTCTACCTCTATTCTGACTATACATGAGGGATCAGGTCAGCTAACTGATATTTATATTTCAAAGTAGCCCAGACTACTACGTTTCGTAGACTAAACGGCCAGTCTGATTATGTTCAGCATACCGATTGGAGTTTAAACTGCTTTCAAATTGAAAGCCGTCTACTCTAGACGCAGTTTAAACTTTTATATGCATATTGGCCTAAGTCTGAAAGTTGTTTAAATTCTGTGAAAATAATAATTAGAAAATGTGCAATTGTTCAATGTAAATATGAACGAACGTCTCTATCGAACAAACGCAACCTCAATGCGCTCCCATATTGCTGGTACAATGTTGAAATACTGAAGGCTTTTATTTAGCACTTACCGCTAAAAACGGTTTATATGGTAACTTGCTTATCCGCCATGTCGCAGGTCCCATCAAAACCGGATAAACGAGGGTTCACTATGACTTTTGAAATTTTATTTTTCAGACAATATTCATTCATAGTAGTGATTTAAATATCGACAGTAAACAACTAACAAACTTGTTTCAATGTGAACCCTCTCCTGAACTCTTATAAAAATGTATAATTATTTGAATTGGAAATTCTAATAATTTCTATAAATATGGTTATTTCTCTCCTTCATTTATTTAAGCCCAGAATAAATAACATAATGTAGAATGGAATAGAATTTATTGTTCCTCATGAAAAACAGTACAATATTACAAGAAAAATTATTAGCGAAATTTATCAAATGCTATGGCTCAAAAATGTGGCATAAAGAAATTAAAAATGGCCGCTATTTTGGAAATTTACGTCGAAAATGTTTTATTTTATTTTTTTAAAGTTGAGTTTTTATAGCATATATTCTTATTTTATTTTTTTAAGTCGTGTTTTTATAGCAATATTCATGCCAAATTTCAGATCAATACATCATATCGTTCTTGAGATGAAAATTCCTAAGTGAAAAAACTAACTGGCAGCTATAAGGATAACCGCTGAGTTTTGGACACTTAAAATACGACATTTGTAGTCTCCTATCATCCAGGGACAATACCCTAGAATGTTCGACACTACTTCTGAAACACTCTGCATATTACTACATAATTAGCCTACTGTACTGTATGATACAAGAAACAATAATGTGTGGTACCCCTGTAATGAAAATTATGTTGGGGTTACCAAACTTGGTCTGAACAAAAATAAGAGTGAGTCAAGCCCGATACTCACTCAATAACGAAAAAATATTATTTTTGAAAAAAGTAATAGAAAAATAAATCTTGAAAAAATATAGTGCCATTAACCCAATGATCTAATCCAATTTTCAATATCAACAATGCTCATGAGAAATTGCTTGATATACCTTTCTAAGAAGTGTTTAGACCTCAAATTTTCCTCAGTTGGTTTAATTTTATTCCACACTTTTGGAGCTGAGTAATCAAATGATTTTTATAAGCCTCTGTGTATGGTCTTTGTATCACAGTTGTCTGGGTATTCCGCAATCTTTGAGAATATATTTTAATATTACTCAATAGATTACCACTTCTCAAATAGGAAGCCCTCATAACACGAAATACATTTATAGTTGTCTCAAAGGAAACACAAGCAGTTGAGAAAAAAGGGTTGAGCATGTTCTCGACTTCCTTTGAACAGCATCACTTTAACTAACTTTTTGTGTGTTGTTGTTTGCATGAATTCTTTTTGTTATTCTCTGTATTAAACTTGTATGTGTGTGTAAAAATAAATTGCATTGAAAAATTGAATAAACAGTGGTTTCACAGATGAATATCCTAATAGATTAGATTATTTATTAAGTACCTTCCCACAATGTAACCCCATACTGCAATTTAGAGTTTACTAATGCATTGTAAATGGTTTTTAGCACAGATAGTGGACACAGAACGCAAAAAAAGAATTTTCAACCCAAATATAGAACTCCCTTCTTTACACTGTCACAAAGTGAATTTTTGTGACGGAGGGAGAACCGTCGTCCAGTATAAAATTTAGCGAATTTATTCTATTTTAGAATAAGATTTTGTTGGACTCGTAGTTGTGTATGTACATCATCACCATCGCCGTCAACCCCTATAAATCACCAGCAACAGATTCATCATAACCAGAAATTTCCAGATCTTGTTTACTAGTCTGAGCGTTCTTGTATCTAGTGAGTGAGAGAGGGTGAGAATTACAAAATAAGCTTGATTTAGTTTTTTTGCAAGGACCTGAATATGCTCCTTCCAAGTAAAACTCTGATCTATTATAAGTCCCAGGAATTTTGTTGAAGAGGACACTTCAACACTGTCTTCAATTATTGGAAGATGTACTCTGTTCACTGCTGTTTGATTACGAGCAGAGCTAAATTGAATAAGATGGCTTTTATTATAGTTTAACGATAGACCGTTTGCTTCAAACCACTTTGACATTGCTGACAGTGCACTCTTCAATTTACTTGCAAGAGTGATGTGATCGGGGCTTGTTGCCAGAGCAGTTGTGTCATCTGCATACATAATTAATCTTATATCAGGTGCAGCACTTGTCAGATCATTAATATATACTAAGAAAAGCAAAGGTCCTAGTACGGATCCTTGAGGGACTCCATTTGGGACTAAAGCATATGAAGAAGATTTAGCGGACAATTTATCTCTCACACATTGTTGCCTATTATAAAGGTATGAGCTGAACCATTTTAGAGCGGTGCCATGTATTCCATAATAGCTTAACTTTTTCAGTAATATCTCGTGATTCACACAATCAAAAGCTTTTGACAGGTCACAGAAGATGCTAGCAGCATGTTGCGACCTGTCAATCGCATGCGACATAACCCTGACAAATTCATAAATTGCACCTACAATGTCCTTGCTCCTACGGAAACCGAACTGATTCTCATTAAATAATCCATTATTTTCAAGATGAGCAGTCAACCTGCTTGCGACCGCCATTTCATATACTTTTGAAAATACAGATAGTATTGCTATGGGTCGAAAATTTCCAAAGTCCTGTGGGTCTCCCTTTTTCAGAAAGGGTAGCACACTGCTGTACTTTAAGAGATCGGGAAACACTCCATATCTAAAAGACTGGTTGACTAGGAAGGTTAAGGGTTTAGCCAAGTTTACAATACATTTCTTTAAGAGGAAAGGAGGGAACTCATCCCATCCAGGTGCCTTTGATGCCTTCATTTTTTTCATTAGATTAATTATTTCATGCTCTGTGACTGGATTAAATGAAATGAGAATATTATTTGTTTCTGGTTGCTTTCTACAATAATCAAGAGCTGCATGCATGTTGATATTTAGATTGAGTGTTTGGCAAATATTAGCAAAGAAGTTGTTGAATGAGTTCAGTGTGGATTCTATAGGAGTTTTTTCAAATACTTTAGATAGATTCAATTCTTTAGTGTTTATGCCTGTTTCTTGCTTAACAATTTTCCACGCCATTTTTGTCTTATTGTCAGAATTTTTTATTCTATTGCTGTTGTATATTATTTTCGCCTGTCTAATACATCTGTTCAATATTTTTTTATACTGTTTCACATATTCTCTGAATTCAGAGCAGTCACGTGATCTGCCTTGCATGTGTAGCTCCCTGGCCCTGGCACATGATCTACGTATTCCAGATGTAATCCATCCCTTATCACAGTTGAGTAATCTTTCTTTTGTATGAGGTTTTCGCGGGAAAGATTGTTCAAAATATAAGATTACCATTGTGTGAAACTTATTGTACAAAATATTAGGGTCGGAGATAGTATCACTCAATTGAAAAAGCGATTCCCAGCTCTCACTTGATAGAATGGTGTTGAAGAGATCAATATTATTTTTCGAAAATATTCTTATTGTTTTAAAGGTTTCTCTTTTTTTATTTGTATTTGATCTGTTTCGGTTGCAAGAAGTAAGCAGTTTATTTGGAATGTCAACCAGTTGTGCTGTGTGATCAGATAAATCATTGTCAATGATTGTACTATTACACTGTCGTAGGTCAAAATCGGAAGCTACGTTGTCGATACATGTTCTAGAGCCCGGTGTAAGTCTAGTCGGATCATCTGTGTAGTGCATGCAGGAACAAGTTATAAGATTGTAATAAATCTAGGAATCTGGATCGTGCTATTGATTCCTTCATTATATCTATATTGAAGTCACCTGAGAGAAGTCTTTTGTATTTGGGATACTTTTTGAAACAGAATTCTAACAAATTATTCAATCTTTCAAAAAATATGTTCAAGGAATGCCTGGAATTGTTAGGAGATCTATATATGCAAATTACAATTAGATTAAAATGCTCGTTAATTTTAACTCCGCAGCACTCAAAGTACTGTTCAATGTAAAAATTCTGAAAATCAGGTATAGCTTCACAAGATAGACTATCTATCGATAGGATACACGACCCTCCTCTTATTTTTTGTTGTCTGAAATTGTACGAACTTAGGTTATATTCGTGAAATCTATGTAGAAGGAAGAGGTTGTTTTCTCCTACCCAGTGCTCGGTTAAACAAATAATGGTAGGCTTTTTTTGTAAACTGGCAATGAACAAATTAATCTCGTCTAGCTTGTTATTCTGTATGATACCTTGAGTATTCCAGTGAAATACACTGAATGAAACCTCTATCATATCCTGAGAATTGAGCATATTATTAGTACTATTATTATTGGCATCATCATTATTATCATACCTATGATAATCACTACTATCATTATTATTACCATCACTATTATAACCGTTATTATTATTATTATTACTGCTATCATTATCATTATTACTATTACTATTGTTATTATTATTTTCATCATTATTATAATTACTTTTACCTTCATCATTATTATTATCATTATTATTACTATCATCGTTATTGATATCATTAACACTATTATTACCATGGTTTTCATTATTATTGCTATTGTTATGACTATTATCATTGGTATGTGAATCTGAATGAGTTACATCTCTCTTGCTTCTAAAAAATTGTTCCCATTCACAAAAACAACACTAGAGTCATTATCATCACCACCGGTATGAATGAGCTCAGCAGATGACTGACAGTTTGTGTCCAATTGTAAAGATTCACTCTCTCTCGTATCCCGGCACTCTGCACTATCGAGAACAACAGCAACCAAGTCGCGATTCATCCTCTCTTCTTCATCTGTCGCATTATTTGTGGCTGCACACTGAGATGTAGGGGTAGTATTGATTCTGCTAGGAGCTTCAAAGTGGTGTATTACTGGTGGCCTCCGCCATGAAGTTGATCTTGAGAGAAGTCTCTCTATCAGTGATGAGACAAGCATCTGTTTCCCTTTACTGTTAAAGTGGAATCCGTGTTTCGTAAAATGTCTACTGTGCATGATTTCATTTATGTCGAAGAATTCAACGTGATTTAATCCAATTGCCACTTCGGAGATATATGTATTAGCCGCTTCAATATTTTTGTAGTATGTGTGAGAAAGTGGTATATCACGTCGCAGAGGAATGCTTACAAAGACAACGTTAGTATGATTGAGATTTGAAAGCTCATGTTCTAGGTGTTTGTAGATAGTATCGACTCTGCCTCCAGCTACATCATTCGCACCTGCCACTATGATTAAGCAGTCTTCCTTCCCCAAACCGTTCCCAATAGAGCCGCAGTTCACAATGTCCAGTAAGCCGGCGTTGGCTTTGCAGATTCCAAATACTTCAGTTCCAGTAAGACGATTATTGGTTATAATAGCGAGATCTCTGCTATGACTATCACCATAGAAGTGGATTTTCCTATAGGGAACATGTGCATTGGTTGAGAGTGAGTTCACTTGGTCGGTTGGAGTCGAAGCTAATCTAGTTGGATTGAAAGAGGTTGAGCGATTCTTAGAGGTGATTTTTGTGAGCATTTTTACTTGGAGTTGCAGAGATTCGTATTTGTTGGTTATAGAGTCATTAAGTTCATTGATTTCCTTGATAATAACATCTTGCTTCCGTATTTCCTCTTTTAGGTCCGCTATCTTCTTTAACGCAGAGTTCTCAGAAAAGTTATCTTTTTCCGGTTGCTTGCTTTGTGAAACACTCGGTTGATCATCTTTAAGATTCTGTATCTCTTGAATAAGTGCGTTCCGGTGAATTAGCAGCTCATTAACACGAGTGACTAATTCATCTTTCTCCTTCAATATTAAATCATCTGTTTGACATCCTGTGCTACATACTTGAACTTTCCGGTTATTAATTATTCTTGAGTCGAGTGACAATCTTTGAAGGGTAGCCGTGCTCTTAACTTTCTCAATTTTCTCATTTCCTTTGTCATAGTTCTTATCATTATTCATAATATTCGTTGGAGTAAGAGGTATCGGATGATTGACATGCTTCACAGTAGAAATTTTTATTTTTCCTAATGTTGAATCAGTCGTAATTGTACCTGAACAGCCCTTATGAATACATCTCCACACTATATCGCCGTTGATTAGAGGATGGCTTCTTCTATAACATTGTTTTTCATGATATATGCCTATGGTATTTCTTGGAGTTTTGTAAGTAGTGACTGACATATTATTATTTTTTTTTTAATCACAGATATACAGCAGGTAGGCTATCAGATAGTACGGTATTAGATTTGACGAAAATAGGCTAGTATTGTCTTCGGTACTATTGACATTAGAGTTCTGATAAGAATCACAGCTAAGCTCGACGGTAACGGTCAAGATAAGACACCACTATTATGCAGTTCTTTGATCACTAGTAATAATGACACAAATGGACAGGAAGCACCTGTGCAATGTGATACGCAGTTGGAATTGTAAGCTTTGTATCATCCTTTCATTCAAAAAGGGTGAGAACGCGCAACAGCAGATACAATTGGGTGAAGCAACAAGTATCAAGCGTAAGGGAGCTTCCGAAATTGTTTGAAAGTCTATTTTACAGCACTAATATTCTCTCGCAGGGTTGAGAATTATTGAGGTAATTTTTTGTCTGTTGAGATTTAGTCAAGTCGGGTCAAAGTCCAGAATTGGTGTTTCAACGATACTTTCCACAGTTTCTAGTCCTTGTCATTTAATAGGTTAGATCACTAAAAACACGCTCGAAAATAGATGAAGGGCCAAAAACTCACTCTGATTGATCGCTGCCTTCAATCATGACCACAGATGAAAGTTCACATGTACTTTAGATGAAACTAGAATCCCGAAATTAGTAATAAATGAGAAAAATAACACGAACAGTCTCTAAGTTAAACTTCATGCAGCCATCAGTGCTGCCAACTTGTTGGCTATTTTTCCTAAATTCGTATCACTGGGGGTGAACGAGTTATCCTTGGTTTTGAAACCTGTAAGGGATCTCAAGTTTGTGCTACAAACAGTTAACTAGGTGCTACAAACAAATATAACTAGGCTCTTGTAGCTGGTTATTTTTTAGTTCTTAATTTATAAGTCTCGACTCTGTCGCTTCACGACGTTTAAGTTTAATATGGGAAGTGGGTATCGGTTCGTTATTCTCCATATCAGTATCCACGTCGATTCAGGTAATTGTATGTCAGGACTGGTAGTCCGTATATTTTTCCTTCTCTGTAGTAAGGTGGCCTTCAATTTAAAGAGTAATTTTTCTCAATTGAATTTTTATTCTTGTAGAGAAATCCCTGTCCTTTTTAAGAACAGTTTTTCTCAATTAATTTTTATTCTTGTGGGGAAATCCCTGTCCTTTTTGAGAATAGTTTTCTCGATTAATTTTTGTCCTTGCAGAGAAATTATTATCATTTATAGTAAATTTTCCTTGCTTAGTTTTCATACTTTAGAGTGGCCCTGTATTTTAACTCTGCTTAGCAGTTTCTGACTTGCTGTAATTCCTAGTAGGAAAATTCCAATCCTTTTCCCAGAGAACTCAGGTGCAGCTTGAGTTCGACCTGGTCAAAGTCACAGACTGCGACGCTTCCAGCTCAGGTCCAGCTTGAGAACGTCCTTGTCGAAGTCACAGACTGCGACGTCCTTTCTCTATCTTTCTCTTAATTTTTCCTGTTCTAAAATCCTTTCAGCTCTCAGGTACAGCTTGAGAACTTCCATGTCGAAGTCCTTAGATTGCGACATCCTTTCTCTTACTTTCTCTTAATTTTTCCTGTTCTAAAATCCTTCCAGCTCTCAGGTACAGCTTGAGAACTTCCTTGTCAAAGTCATTCAGACTGCGACGTCCTTTCTCTTTCTCTCGTAATTCTTCCTGTTCTAAAATCCTTCCAGGATCTCAGTTTCAGATTCGAGATCGTCCTAGTCGCGGGTTTTCAGACCCGCGAATCCTTTCTAAAATTCTTAGAAACCTGTCTTTTTTAATAGCAAATATTATTTGCTGGTTTTCCCTGTGGAAAATTCACGAATTTTCCCTTTTCCCGTGATCTCAGTTGCAAATTAGTGTGTGTGTGTGTGGTGTGCGGTGTGTGTTGTATGTTGTGTGTGTGTGTGTGTGTGTGTGTGTGTGTGTGTGTGTGTGTGTGTGTGTGTGTGTGTGTGTGTGTTGGATAGATATAGATATAAAAGTGCTTTATTGAAAAAAAAAAACAATTTTTTACCAGAAGTATCATTTAAAAATATTGCATACACTATACGGCTTACTAAGGCTATAATATGGCTTCCGAATTACTAAGATAAATGAACACGCATTCTTCAAATCAAAATAAAATAAATAGCCTAAATTGGATAAAACTCTCATTGGACAAAGCTCTCTTTGGATAAAACAGAAGCATTCTAACATTTTATATTTCTAATGTGATCCAATTTCTTTCTTCATTTTTTTAAATGAAAAAAAATAATAATAAAGTCAAAATAATACATAATGATCAAATTTCTTGATAATACACAAATTAAATTAAACAACCTGAGTAGAAAAAAGTCGGAAAAGAGTACCCAATGACTAAATTACAAAATATACAACTTACTATGGCACTAACCAAGCATGCGTAAGAAGGAAATATCCATGTTACGCTATTTCAATTCTTAAATTAAAGTGGATTAATTCTTTCTTTTTCAAAAGTATATAGGCCTATTACCTTTGAGTGGAAATGATCTAGATGAGAACGAAAGAGCACCAACTTGACCTCAATTACAAACATTGACAACTATTGAGATGATGTATAATAATAACAATAATAATAGGGGTTCATTAGTATTTTAATATCAAACCAAACTATTAATTATTGAAATACCTCAGTAATTAAACTCTTGAATTAATTGCCACCTATAGCGCCAAGCATCTCTACAAAATAATGCCAGCTTTACCCAATCCTTGCCGTTCAAAAAATCAATAAATGCTTCCTGGTTAAGCCCAATAGCTCCCAAATATCTACATCTCCACTCTGATAGAATGGGGCATACTGCTAGGAAATGGAAAATATCCTCGTTATCCCCTGTGTTACATAATGAACAGCGCATATCTCTATTTTCCAACCACGGCTTGTAGTTCAAATCTATCAATCCACATCTTACCTTCATCACCCATTTTATAAGCGCATGGCTACTCAGCTCCTTTATAGCTCGCAGATCCTAGACCCAATTTCAGTGATCTGTAATGAATATGAAAATTTGCCGCCGTTGCACCTCTCAAAAGATCCTCCCTGAAATTCTCTCTCACCCCATCCAACAATTTCAACATTTCACTCTTCCAGTTACCCATATTCTGAGCGGAAAAATCCAAATTAACATTGCACTCTGTTGCCATTTGTATCCATGCCTTGTACCAAAAACATTTCTTCCTTATTACCTCCACAGCCATAATCTTTGGTAATCTATCATTTTCCATTTTCAAAACTTTATTGATGTATTGAAAATGAAGCTTCAATGAATACTCGAAAATCAGCCTTTCATCCGTTTCAAGAAACAACATGTAATTTGGTGTGTTATTTGGCAAAGCGAACAATCTTTTAATATACAATCGTTTTAGTTTCTCAATGCTATCAAATTGTGTGTCTGTGAACACGATAACTCCATTCCTAATTAACCGATTGACTTGAAATTTCAAACTTAAGGTCCTTGTACCATGAGGATCCGACAATAAGAAATTCAATAGAATTAAATTCAAAATGGCGGAAAAAATGGCGGATATTGGCTAAAAAACCATATTTTTCACGGTTTTCTTGAAAACAGCTCTAACGATTTTCTTCAAATTTATACCCTAGATAGCTATTTATAAGCCCTATCAACTGACATGAGTCTCATTCCTGGGAAAATTGCAGGAGCTCCGTAATATTCCTGAGAAGAATGAATTTTGTTAAATTTCTATCACGATTTTCTCAAAAATGACTTGACCGATTTTTTTCAAATTCATACCCTGTATAGTTATTCATCAGCTCTATTAACTGGCATAATTCTCCTCCCTGGGAAACTAACAGGGGTCCCTGAGAAATTTACTTTGTAACCTCCTTCTCGTGAGTGAAGTAGGTAGGTAGAGCAGTTTATTCAAAAGAACACATGTCGATATTTTATTTGTAGAACAGCTGTTTTGACAACTTTTAAAAAATCCTCAAATTCCATAATAATTCAAAAAAAGGAAAATGTACTCTGAAAACAATAACAATAGTATAATCATAGTTTTAATTATTTAGCCGCCAATCGGCATAATGTTATTCCCCGAAATTATCCTCGTTTAAGAATGAGGCTTATAGATCAATGAGCAAGGAAAGTTGTGTGAGTGTACCACACCAGTTTTTTTGTTCAAGCAATCCGCACATTTATAATATAGAGTAAATGGCATTTCAACTGCCCCTCTATAACTAAATAAAACTCATCTAGTTTTTGCACTTAGAGTCAGATGATTTAGATCGAACCAATACTTCAAATCATTCATGTAAAGTATAATTATTACAAACTTCATAAATATTGGGCCATTTCAAAAAGTGCAAAAGCAGAAAAAATGAGACTCAAAGAATTATTTTTGGTTACCTTGTGAAACAGCGTAGAAACAGACACAGGGACAAATCTTGATTCGAGGCTTTCAACTGTTTTTTGAAATTCATATTGATTTATGTGGGTTCCACTCTCGTTGCAATACAAACTGAAAACAACTGGAAAACAAATAGAAATATTATATTCACACGATTACATATGATTTTATATAATATAAATACTGTAGTTAAAATAATAACCTAATTCGGACTATGTGTAACCTTATCTAAATTTGGGAGAAGAAAAGCTCAAGGTTACCTTATTTTTTCTCTCCCTATCATTTTGATCTTGTAATTATTGTATGAATCAATAAAGAATAATAATGATTATTATTATCTTATCAATTTTTCACGCATTTCCGGAAAATACTAATGAGAAGATGGTCATTGACATGCAACCTCCTTCAATAATCACTATTGTACCTTCTGTTACGTATTTTTTTCCAGGGGTCTACCAAGTGCACTGCAGTATTTGGCGCACTATGCGGGCTGTATATTATTATTATTAAATTCCATTTATTTCATTTGAAGTTGGATAGCATCATTTACATACAGTGCTCTAATTACTCCTTTAGCTAAGAGCTAATTGAGGAGTATCCAAATTTCAAAAACATAATAGTTTTTATACATTTTAGACAAACATTTAATAAAAATGAAGAAAAAAAAAATTTTTTCCTACAGATACCTTGAAAAGTGACCATTTCTTCATTGATTGCAGGCCGCAAAGAATCACTTTTCCGCTCTAGTGCGCAAAGTATTACTTTGCAGCATGACAACGCAAAATAGTTAGTAGGTTATATGGAGCACCAGTGCAGGAAAATAAAAATTAAGTTGGTAACATTGTCTGTGGTTAGATAAGAATCATCAATGGCTGTATGGCTACATATTTATGATAAAATCTCAATCTAGAAATCCAAAACAATAATAATGTTTATCTAAATCATAATAACTTCTCATCATTTTATAATAAATAATGTTTCTTTCCTATTGACAGTAATAATTATTTCAACTCCAAGCAATGAGAAATGTAGCAAACACACATTATGAAATTCGAATTTTGAGGTTGAATAATTACTGTTTAAAATCCATGTAAATAAAATTAATAAAACAACATTAGAATATACTACAATAAAATATTTTCTGTTGTCTATGTTATTTTATAAATATTTTTTAGTTTACTTATAGTATTTTTCAGTAATCTGAGTTAACCATAAGTCTAAATATCTGAATCCTGTTTTTAGCTAGATGAAACGAAGTTAGGTACAATTCTATCCACTAAATCGCGCGCTTGTCGGTTCAGCCATTTTGCAGCCATCCCAATCAGCTATCAACATTGTTGTTGACTGTGTATTTTGAATGCAAATTTGTTCTATCTGTATACTTTTCTGATTTTTGTATAATTATAGAAATGAGAATTTTTGCTGAGAAATTTCAACTTCAATAACAATTATTCATGTAATTTTGACAAACTAAATATTTAAAATGAATTATTAAAATTAGAAATTAAATTTTTTTGACAAACTAAATATTGAAATGAATTATTAAAATTAGAAATTAAATTTTTTTGAATTATTAATTGATGAATTAATAATCAATAAATTTACTTATATTCTTATTATTTGAAATAATATAATTTATAAAAATATTAAATATTGAAATGAAAATTAATGATAGAATAATTAATTAACCAATTTAATAATTCAATAAATGCTAAATAAATAGATATTATTATAAATACTAATACTGACGAATATAAAATATTGAAATATATATTCAATTATACATTTTGATTTTATTTATCATACATTATTTAAAACTTTTTTTTTAAATTGATTGGTTGATAAATTATTTAGGAATTGAAAACTATTTACATTTGCAAATTAATTGGTTTATTCCAATTATTGATTGAAATAAATTTTCAATTGAATTACTAATCATTATAATTAAATTATCATTATTTTATTTCAAATAAATTAAGGTTTTTATTAATAACAAAATTACACAGAAAAACATTTGATGGATTTCAGGGAATTTTACTCATAATTAATCACTTTTTATATTCAATAGTAACTTAAGGAAAAATTTAATGTGAAATACAAGTGCAAAGTTTGTTTGCTGCACTCAAGAAACCTTTATTCCGCACTCGCCTATGGCTCGTGCATAAACGTTTCTTTCGGTGCAGCAAACTGTCACTTTGCGCACTAGTTGCACAAATAACTATTAAAGTGTTTGTTATTGTTTTCATCTGGGATTTCATATTCACAGTTCCAATTCCTACCACTTGAATCACCTTTACCATCAGTTACTCTATAATCTAATAAATTGGTGCTCAACCTGTCAGACATCGTCTCTGGCATTTGGGTGGCCGTGAACAGCTGAACCAACACACACAATATTAGAACTAAGAGCAACAGCAAAAAAACCTAACATTCAAAAGACAAATTTATGATACTGTAAACTGTAATATAGATTTTGAACTGCTCCTAAAATAATTTATAGTTTACAATATAAAAATCATTCTTATTTATCTATAGCTTCTTATTTTTCTGTTTCCCAATGTATGGTGCTGTTTATTATTGTCTACTAATTTATGTGCTAGCAGGAATCATTTATAAACCTTTAGGATATATTTTCATAATTAAATTACACTAACTAACCTATTAAATTAATTAACATATCTTTAAGATAGCATTCCATTACACAAGTCTTATAAAGTAATTCTTCAGTTTTATTTTTGTTTCGCTTCTTTTTTGTATTTTTTTTTCAATTCCGATGGCAAAGCGTTCAACAAGTAAGGAATTCTACATTTTAATAGTTTCTTGACATAGATATTGTTTAATCGCTCTGCTCTAAATAACCTATTCCTCAAGCCATATTCTGTTTGATTTATCTCTCTAAATTCGTCTTCAAAATAGTGTCTAGACAAATATTTGTATTTTATAGTACAAATATATTATATAATATTGTACAAATATATAGTATTTTGCACGAGATTCTGATTTCATGATACCTAATATTAAGGTTCAATTCCATTAAACAATTCATTTGCTACTTTTTCAACTACATCATACAACGGCTACTTTTAATATACTGGTGCTAAACTATGCATTGTAATTTCATAGAATATTACACTTTGTATAATGGAGACATAAATTATTCTTTCAATATTTATTGGAAAACAGCGGCTAATTCTAGAGAATTTGTTTAGTGCAGCTTTCATAATTTGCAACATCTTATTGTGTGAATGAAATCTCATGCCTGCATAAAAAAAAACACTCCTAACTGCTTAATAATCTCCCTGAATCCCAAATGCTGACAATTGCATCTATATCTCAACCTATAATAATTTAGACATAGAATAGAATATAATATGTTTTTATTTTACAGAAAAACAAATACAATATGGCACAACAATAGTAGATAGTGGACCCACTTATTCATGAAACGTGGCACGTATTAAATATGAGTAGGCATAATATTTATCCTCTGCAAAACAAAATTACTACAAACAAAAAAGAACGATAATATTCCTATTGTCCGTTTGTAGGAGTTTGTAATGTATATTCTAAATTACGGCGAATTAATTTATAATTGTACAAATTTACTTCAAATTTGTAGAAAACTCATGTAAACTCTTGGATTCCTCAATACAATGACCTTGGTTTTCTGTCAATTTATCTTAGTTTTTTCTTTTTTCTTTTTTTTTCAGCACTACAGCCCAATATATGCTTTGGCCGCCTCCACTACAGCTTGTCTTCATCCTCTATATCCACCATCTAAGCCGCTGGCCTTTATAAATTTTACAATATTTCGGCCTTTTATCAATGCCTCCAGCTCTGAATTAGTTCTTCTCCTCCACTCCTCTCCTTCTTTAACTGGACCATAAATCTTTCTTAGGATTTTCCTTTCAAAAACGCCTAAATGGTTTTGTCTTCTTTTGTTAACGTCCAAGATTCACAGCCGTACGTTCCACGATAATTATTACAGTCCAGTTTATCGCTTTTTTATAAATTGGACATTTATATCATATTATATCTTGAGGCATAGTTTCATCTCTCCATATCATACTTATCAGCTCATGTATTCTCTTGACTGTGTCATCACCACCATACTTTATCATTTCTGCCGATATATTATCTTGGCCACCTGCATTTCCATTCTTTAGGTGCTTTACAGCCATTTCTGTCTCCTCTAATGTTGGCCCTGCAACAAACTCCGCTTCAAAACTAAGTGGCTCCCCTGTTCCTTCATGTACATTCTCCTCATTGATATCTGTTACTGTTAACAGTTCTCTGAAATGCTCTGCCCATCTCTCCAAGATATTATCCTCTCCATTCACAACTCTCCCTCTTTTGTCTTTGAAGGAAATAATTCTTGGTCTATTTTCTTTATTTATTCTTTCCATCGCTCTATAGAACTTTTTCGTCTCATACTGTTTATATAAGCTTTCAATTTCTTCTAACTGTCTGATCAAAGCTTCTCTTTTCTTTGTCCTGCATGTTCTATTGGCAATTCTTCGTTTTTCCTTGTAATCTTCATAATTTCTTCTTGTTTCTCTTTGTATCATTCGAGTTCTGGCTTCATTTTTCTCTCTAATTGCTTTCCTGCACTCATTATCGTACCATCCCTCATTCCTTTTCCATCTTTTCTGACCAATTGCTTCATCTGCTGCTTCCTTCAGGCCATTGGCTAGCTTTGTCCATACTTCTTCAACACCATTTGTTTCTGAAGAGCTCAAAGTTTTTTCATGTATTAATCTGAGGTATTCACTACGGACTCTTCCACTCTTTAGCTTTTCAACATCCCATCTTATAGGCATAACCTTTTGTTTACCCGCCATTGACAGCCTCTGTCTCACTACTACTTTCACAATGAAATGATCAGAGTCACGATTAGGTCCCCTACAGCTTCTTACATCAATAATTGATGATGCATTACGGGGGTCAACTATCACGTGATCAATCTGATTGATTTTTGTTGCATCTGGTGATTTCCAAGTTCCAAGATAAATACTCTTTTGTGGGAATTGAGTGCTCTTAATTTGCATGTCATTTCTGATGGTAAACTGACCAAGAAGAAACCCATTCTCATTTGTTTTTTCATGCAGAGTATACTTCCCTGCCACTTGCTGTAAGTAACTTTCCTTTCCAATCTGGGCATTGAAATCTCCCATAATGATCAATTGATCATATTTAGATATTTCAGCACATACTTCTCCCAATTGTTCATTGAATACTTCTTTTTCAGAAATATTTTTCTCGTTCGTGGGAGCATGGACTGAAAGAACAGAAACATTTCTAAATTTCCCCTTAAGGCGTACTCGACACATTCTCTCAATCAATGCTTCGAATTCCATCAGGGCTCCTCTCAACTTCTTAGCCACAATGAACCCGGTTCAGAACATCCCAGTTCGTTGCTCTGGACCACTATACAGGAGAGAGTAGTTGCTTTTATCAATTCTTCCTTGACCTTTCCATCTCACCTCTTGCAATGCAACCAAATCAAACTTATATTTCAATATTTCTTCAGCAATTTCATTTATCTTTCCTGCTCTAAACATTGTCCTCACATTCCATGTTCCAAATACCAAATCATTACGTTTTTTTGCTTGCCGTTTTGATTTTCCTGAAATCCGATCCGTCCGAGGCTGCAGTGTAGGTTTCGTAACAATGAGTTTTTACGGTAAAGAGCAGTTAACACTGTTTGTTTAGATTTGTTTAGAGTTACCTTCTCCTAGACAGCTTGCCTTCCCAATTTATCTTATAGCATTGTTAAACATTTATTTGATTTGTATTAATAATTAATATTTTTAGAAATGAAATACGAAACCTTCATAAAGGTGAAAAAATTTTTCCTGTTCGAAAGAATTCCAAGCATGAATAATCTATGTGGTGGAAAAGTTTTCTCAAAACTTGAGTTTCGATTCTTACGATATCATTGCCAGTTTTGATGAATCTACGCGATGTTTTTTGTTAAAAAGTTTTGCAAACATAAAACAGTAGAAAAATTAAAAATATAATGTTTCGAAAGTTACTTTACAACTAAAAACTCATAGAATTTGATGAAATAAGGTTTTTTCTTATGAAAACACTTTAAATTTTATATAAGAATATTCTGATAGAGTGAAATTGTGCCATAAGTGTTAGCGGTAGTTGAATTAAAAATGGCTTTCTCCACTGGACCCAAGAGTGCTACAACAGCCCAACTTTATCCAATATGAAAAATAACAGGGATAGTTTATCAGGATTGAATGCAAGAGTTTTTGATAAAAATATTGATAAGAATGACACTCACTGGAATATGGTACACAACACTTTCTAACTGACAACCACGCACGCTTCAATCCAGTGGAGAAAGCAATTTTCAATTAAACTACCGCAGTTTCGTACTATGATACATTTCTAATAAAACCTTGTTCATTGAATTTATATAAATTTTAAAGTTGTGAAGTAACTTTTGAAACTTCCTGTAGTGTGTTTCCATATTCCATTACATCAAAGAATTAATTAATAATATCAATATACACTATATAGGCTTAAACTCTAATGAAAAGCATAGAAAAAACAATTCAGAATTCATTAATTTCCAAACACAAACTTTTAAAACCCCTATGTAAAGCCAGAGGTAAATAATCTAGGTATTAGATTATTGAACGGTATTTTTACTCTATGGTAAGATCTCGTATTAGTACATTCTTATTATGTGACAAAACGTGTTTGATTTCTAATTTTGTAGTTTCTCAAAATATACTTCAGCTGTAGAATATTAAATTCCATGATGAGTTTAGATATAAATATTTTAGGAAGTTGAGTCATTCCGACTTACACACAATGGCCATATCAATTTCAATTGGCAATAATTATTTCATAACTATCAAATTGAAGGCATTTTTTTTTAAATAGATAAAACTAATGGAATTCTGACTTATGCATACAAAGACTATAATTTTATAGTACCATTCATAATTTCATTTTTAAATTTGTATACTTCTCATTAAACTTATTCTGGCAAGCAAAAATCTAAGAATGTGAAAATTTATTTAAGAATCTAAGTTGATGTGAAAATTTTCTTACATCGGTACTTTTCTTCCTTTTCACCTCGTGTCAACAGAACAAGTCCACACAGAAGTTCTTTCCATGCTATCCCTTTGTCTGGTACCCCTCCACAAGCAATGAACAAAAACTGCAATAGAAACAACAAAATCAATTCATTTGGTATCAATAATCCATTCAATAGTGGGATAAGTATAGTGGGAAATAAGTGGATCAAGAATTGGAGAATCTATTCATATTTTTCATATATATATTTTTTCAAATGTTTGTAATACTCGTAAATCATGACATTAGACAGTACGGTATCAAAGAAAAACAGTGAATTTATAGCACAAAAATAATTAGATAAGTAGTATAATAACAATAATTATTGTAGAACCCATTTATTTTTGGTCCATGTACTTTTTTCCAATTGTTTTGTAATACATCATCACATTGAACAGAAACAAACAAATAAAGAGGAACAGTTGAATTTATAGCACAAGAATGAGATATATATGAAAATATGATCATTCCAATCCAACCTACCTCTGCAACGTTTGTTGGAACTCCATCACCAAGTACTTCTCTGATAAAAACTTTATCAGTGATTGCATTACTGCAAGAAAATCTTTTGAAGGCATCTCGGAGACGTTTAAGTTCCGTGTCCGTAACTTTAGGAAAAAAAGGAATATCATTAGAATACTTCAAATAGTTCGTAGCCTATAACTCAAATCTGGAAATTCTGTTACAATATGCACATTTAAAATTCTTGCTCTACAAAAAACTACTAGCTTACAAGCAATACGATTTTTACCTAGTTTCATTTGAATAAACATGTTCAGCATCAATAGATATTAATATATTATTATGCAAACCAATTGCATAAGTGCATGAAAAAAATGGGAAGTGTTGCGTGAGGTTTTGCCTGGAGCAAGTAAGGTTAAACACGGCATACGTTCAAGTGAGGATACTTTATGATCAGGGAGTGTAGATCGGTTGCAGATATATTTAATAAATATTTTATTGAGCTACCTGAGACCCTCTCCCGGTCCTGTCCATTAGTATCAGGGCCAGTAATCCAGATATATGATGAAGAAATTAAGGGTGATCATATTAACGGAAGTATTTTCATTAATCCTCTGAGTCTGTTTGAATTATTCGAGATTATAAATAAACTATTTATAAACATAAGGTCTGGTAATGACATAATCACTGACAGAATCTTAAAAGAGAATTTTCCGTCTCTTGCAGGGCCTCTGACACACTTATTTAATCTTTCTATTGTTTCTGGTAATAGTAACAGTGATCCCAGTTCTCAAGAGAGGTGACCGATTTATAAAGAGTAATTAACGGCCTATTTCTTTGCTACCTACATTATCTGAAGTATTTGAAAACTAATAAAGAAGAGGTTATTATATTTTTTGGATGCAAATAACTTTTTTCAAAAAGTCAGTTTGGCTTCAGGAAGGATTTGAATACTGAAATTGCTCTCCAAAATTTTCTGCACAATATCTATGATTGTTTGAATAGTGGGCAGGGTAGAAGGGCGGCAGGATTGTTTATTGATGTCAGTGAGGCTTTCGATACTGTCAACCATGATCTTCATTTGCAAAAACTATGGAGAACTGGCATCAGGGGTACACACCTCTTGGGTGGTTCAATTACGTTCAATTACGGAGTACCACAGAGTTCTGTAATCAGACCTATTTTGTTTCTGATTCATACTAATGATTTATTTGGAGGTAATTTTAAAGGACAGATAACAGCATTTGCAGTTGACACTGCGTTGTAATATTATGCCAACACCATAAATCAGATAGGCATGGATATTCAGCATGACTTGGATAGGCTGGCTCTTTGGTTTTCTTGTAATAAGTTATCCATGAACATACAAAAAACTACTACATTATAATTTAGTTTGGTGGGTAGTCAGAGACATTGGATGTCCCTGTTCATGTTCACTCCTGCGATTGTCTCCATGACAACTTTAATTGTCCTGCTGTTGAGTGTTCCAGTCGTTAAATATCTGGAGGTCTTACTGGATCAAAACTTGACATGGAAAGATCATGTACTAAGATTTAAAAAATCTCTACATTTTTAATTCCGTGCCTTGTACAATTCCTTGAAGGAATTTTGCAATCTCAAAAATTTAAAAGATATTTATAATCATAATCATAAAAAAAAATAATAATGCTTTTGTTCATTCAAAAATAAGTTACTGTTCAAGTTGTTGGGAAAGTACTTATTACGCAACAATTTGACCTATTATAAAACTGCAAAATTCATGTATAAGAATAATGACTGGTGTGGGCTATCGTGATAGTACTTTTCCTTTGTTCCATAGATTTGGTATTCTTACATTGAGGAACCTCTATGTGCATAAAGTGCTTTCTATCTACTATTTAAGTGCTTTTCTATCTACTTTCTATCAGTGGCAATGATGATTGACTACTGTGACATATGGTGGTTGAGCCTCGTTCTACAAGACAAACCAAAAATATTAATATTCGTGGTTTTAGACCAATCTGTACTTTGTTCAAGAAAACTTTCATTTTTCTAACCCTAAAGTACTTCAATGCAATGCCACTACAGTTGAAGCTACTTTTTAAAATTAAGAATAAAAATCCCTAGTCAATTTCCATCTCAGGAATTGACCTTTGTTGAGGGATAGAGATGAATTAGAGAACATGTACTCTGTTACTCTCTGATGTGACTGTATCTGATGTTTGTGCATTAGTTACCATGGAAAATCTTACTTCTGCAACAACTTCCATATCAGTTTTATGCTGTGGAAGAGGGCTGCTCATTCTCATATCCTCCTGTGCGAGTGTTTTCTATAATCCTGTAGGGTTATCATTTTTTATAACTTTGAGCTATTACTTGAATATTGTGAATGCTTGAAAAAATATTCTTGAGGGTTGTTACTATTTTTTGATTAGAAATTTAATTTCCAAAACATAGCATATTGTATTGATTGTAAAGATATTTTTCTCAGTTTGGATCTGATTTGTTCCGTTTGTTTCTGTTTGGCATTATTTAAATATTCTATGTTTTCGCGACAATATGACGCCTTTAAAAACATAAAGCATTTACTTTTACAATTTTTCGCGCCCCTCAAAATTTCCGACCTTGGCGATTGCTCACATTGCTGAACACATTTCTAGACCGCCTGACAATAACAATAGAATAATGCTTATTTGGAAATAAAAATACGATCAGTTTTTCAGTGGCACAATCTGATGAAAAAAAGCAACTTGGGCTTACACTTTACATGAGATATGACTACTACTATAGTCCGTAAAAATTTACTTCAGACTTGGAGGAATATGCAGAGCAGAGAAGTGGAGGGAGGAGATCAGCCAATTACAGTGATTACTAGTCATTGGTAGAAGCGCAGTTGCCAATTTGTCAGTCATCTGAACGCTTTCAGACAGGAAACTTCGCATGTGTAGCATGAGCACATGAAAAATCACTAGAAGTTGAAAATCGCTGGCCGCTTCAAAACGGCAACATCGCGCCTCTGTATCCCTCCCGCTGTATGCTTTCTCTGCTGCGCATTTCCATCCCAAGTCTGAAGTAATTCTGCACAGAGTATAGTATTTATTACTTGTTAATACTAGTAGGCCTATATATATATAGCCTAGTTATGAACAGTATAAATAAAGCAAAGTAACCAAACCCCCCGCCCCTGTACTACCACCAATAGATGAAGAACCGGAAAGAGAACACACACGCATGAACATACACTCACAAAGAAAGTACATAGGTTATACAGTATATAAAACCGATAAGCCAATACAATATAAAACCTAAATTAGTTGTTAGAAAACAAAATAATAGAAAACTAAGATGATGATGATGATTATTATTATTAGTAGTAACCTGCAGTATCAGTATAAAACGGTGAGAGATGTAGTGCAAATAAAATACCATGGTGAAGATTATTGCTGTGTTTAGTAAAAGTGTACAAGAGGCTATTATGATTACTATTATTATCTACAGCCTTAAGGTGCAATTCCTTGAAAGCGTCTTGAGACGCGCGGCTATAAGCAGGCGTGTCGAGTCATGTGGTCAGGCGTCTCGACACGCCTGCTTATAGCCGCGTGGTTAGAGCCACAAAATAAAGAAGGAACAAACTATGTTCTTTCCTTTGTGTTAAAGCCGTAATGCCTACAACACATAACCTATAAATTTGATTATTCATTGGATTTTTTGTTGTATGAACGTCATGGCGGCAGATGAATTAGAGAAGTGTTGGCTGCTATGATGTTTTCACGATTCATATCAAAGGAAATACTTTTAATCAGTATTTCACATCAGTTGGGTCCATACTCACTAGATCCTTGAATCCAGTAGGGCAACCAGAGATCAGAGATCAAGAGTACGTGGTTGATGCTGTCTTCAAATTGAAAGAGGTGACAAAAGAGGAATTATCAAAAGTAATTGATAGCCTCAAAGGCAGGAGTGCTCCCGGGTATGACCGTATTCCAACACGAATAATTAAAGACAACCTTCATACACTAATAAACCCAATACACCACATAGTGAATCTTAGCATTCAGACAGGACAGTTCCCAGAATACCTAAAAATTGCGAAGATCATTTCAATCCACAAATCAGGACCCAAAAACGAACCTACAAACTATAGACCCATTTCCCTGTTATCTACTCTGTCAAAGATCATTGAAAGTGCATTAAAATACAATTAATGGAATATTTAAAAGAAAATAAACATACTAGCACATAACCAATACGGCTTCCAAAAAGATAAAAACACCAATGATGCATTATTTCAGGTAAACAAGTACATAATAGAGTCAGTTAAAATTAAAAATAAAGTTATCATGACATTCCTGGACCTGGATAAGGCGTTTGATTCAGTAGATAGAGGCAAGCTTCTTAATAAACTTGAAGCTATTGGAGTTAGGGACACTTCTCTTCAGTGGTTCAAAAGTTATTTTTGTGAACGCCAACAATTTGTTCAGATTGATGGTCAAGACAATGATAGGAATGGTGTAGACTATGGCATCATTCAAGGTAGTAAGCTGGGTCCAGTACTGTTCTTGATATATATTAATAATATTTCCCGGCTCAATACTAAAAGCAGGATATTCCTATTTGCTGACGATACAGTGGTTATTTCTACAGGTAGGGAATGGGAAGAAGTTTATGAAAATGCCACTAAAGATCTTTCCAAAATGAAAAACTGGTTTGACCATAATAACCTCACTGTGAATCTTGGCAAAACCAAGTACTTGCCAGTTGTTACAAGAAACCAACCAGACCCGGGGATGAGACAGGTGAAAATGCACTCATGTGGGGATTTTGGATCTTTATCATGTGCTTGCGGGGTGATTGACCGAGTGGATCAATATAAAAATATGGTCTATCTCAGTTGAGCCAAGTACTTGATACCAGATTAAGTAAAAGAGTATACCATGCTTATGCTCAGTCAGTGTTACAGTATGGTATCATTGTCTGGGGAGGGGTGTCATCTGCTAGCCTGGAGCCTCTCTCAGTTACCCAGCGCACCATTATAAAAAAAATCTTAAAAAAAAGAACCCAGATATTCCACATCGCTGTTGTTCTCGGACTTCCCTGTACTCAATTTAGGACAACTGTATATTAAAACACTTCTCACGTACATCAGAAAACACAAAATAGAACTACTCAGCAATATTCAACATAACTATCAAACTCGACACAGAAATAACCATGAACTCAACACCTCAATTATATCACGGAATAGAACTTAGGTCTCCTCACTATCTAGAACAAATCGTCTATAGAAATTTGCCCAATGATATCAGGGAGGCTGAGAGCTGCAGCAATGTGGTGTATAAAAGGAAGCTGTTTAAATGGTTGATTGGCATAGGTTGGGCTGAAACCGAGGGCTTACTCCATTCCTATGTTTCTCAAATCTCTACAATTTAATAGATAAATTTTTACAGTCTTGAGTCCTCTTGCTCTTTTTTTTAGCTCTCTCTTTCCATTTAAGCACTCTTCACAAATGGTGACAAAAACAGTGGTAGGGAAGTGCAATTGTCTGTAGATTGCACTCCATCATAAATAGCATAAATGTTAGGTTAACTTAGTATTATGAATATATATTATTTTTTTGCTTATAACTATTTCAACTTAATTTACTTTTTGTAAATAGCTTGCTCATAGGAACTCTCCCCCATTCACAGTCGTATAGTCTTCTTGGGGGATTCCACTTTTTAATAATGTTACAATTTATACAAAATAGTAAGGTAATTTATCTTTATATTTATTGTTTTATTGTAACTTATCAATATTGTATAAATTTGTAATTTTATGTGTAAATAAAATTGAATTGAATGAATCATCGAATCTAATGAATTTAATAGGTTATGTGCTCTGGCCGTGACGGCTCTAGCCACGCGTCTCGAGACGCCTCTAATGAATTGTACCTTTATACCTTCGCTAGTTCCTAGTTGATACCGTACCGTAGTGAAATGGATTTATTTATTGGACATTTTGATGTAGGTAGTTCTATTATTATTACACATCGATGAATAAATCCCATGCGAATTTAGTTGATAGTTTAATAGTTAATTTTCAATCTGAATCCTTTAGTTGTGTAGACTCATTGTATAGCCTAAAGCTTTCCCAAACCATTTTCTATTAATTAGAACATCACATTAATTAGTAATATCAAGTAGCCTAATAACTCATTTTTCCCATTGAGATAATAATACACAAATAGGCAAATGTTGTTCTTCAAGAACATCATATATTTAATAACAATAAAGAGTATGTTCTTAATTCATAACACAAAAAAGTGACCTTGTGTGTAGGATTCGTACTTTATTGGAATAGGGCATGAGGTACGGTTACAATAGTAATTGAGAGGTATATTGCGCTAGTGATACTACATTCAAATTCAAGTGTGAACTTGCCATTTTTTTAAGTTTACTAACAAACACTAATTTAAAATTTTCATAGTTCTTATCTGTAGATACATGTATAACACTTCTCAAGAAGTCATTTTAGTATTTTAGAGTCTTCAACTAAGAAATACCACCCCAGAACAAGGATTAATATTAAGATAGGCCTAATGATTATAAAACCACCCAAGCGCCACAAATTAATGAAATCAAAGTTCATTAGTAGAAATAGATAGGCCTACTACAGTTCTCTTAACACTTGAGAAGCTCAATTGAGTTGGTTCTGGTACCAGTGTTATGACTGATTACCGAAATCCATAACCTAATGTTTAATCTCAATTTATTAGTTAAAATCACATTGAATTGAAGTGAACAATGGTTTAATACAAGATATCTTAACAGAAAATGAATACTCAATTTATCACTGAATGCAGTTCATTAATAAAATAATCAATGAAGTCTGAGACCGAAATCCATGGTCGGTTTTCCTCTTATCCTCAAATCAAATAATGTAACATTAATCCAACAAGGGCATATACCTATTTAGCATCAATAAAATTACGACGGAATCTCAAATAGAATGAGCAGAATGTTCAAGATATCAAAACATAATACAAATAGATTGAATATTATAATAATGAAGAAAGTCAACTAGGTTTGATCAAGTGTTAACAAAATGTAGGTTAAGGTACCTATGCAGTGATAGTCAAAAAGACGAATGATCATCAAAATTTATTGCGAATCAATAATCTTATTCATCCAGAGGATGAAAACTAAAGATTATACGAATTTAGTCTGAGAGATATAATGGATATTTGAAATGCAATAAACATTAATGTAGGCACTGTACTCACGCCTCTTGACTGCATCTTCGTAGGTTAGTGTTGTTATTGGTTTACTGCCTTTATTTCCCATAATATTGAACGAATTTCACACAAATAAATTAAAAATAACATTGATAATAATCAATTTCATCAAAAACTTTGAAGAAATCTTCATTTCTTAATTTAATTAACGCAAAAAATTATGACATTTTTACTGATATTAGGCCTACTAAAGATCTTACCACAGAGATCTTACGCGTGAATCTGATTCTGATATTCTGAATTGAATACATTGGGTGCAACGAGCTATTATAGTAAACTATAGAGTCATAGAGTGGCTGTTGGTGTGCTTACAGCGCTCTCAATGTGTTACACGGCCAACTAAGGGCAGCCATGACAGAGAGAAGCAAGATTTCAAGAAGAGCCAGTCTGCCACTGCAGGAATAGATGTGTTTTTTTTTTATTCAAATTGATTTCTATCAATATAAAATTATCATTACAATTGGTACTTTTACGAAAATTGAATGAGGTATGTGTGAGAATATTTATCTCATTGAAATAACCTCTAGAATGTTCAGAATCGACTGAGGATACAAAATATAAATGTAGGTCTATATAGGAGTAGGCTAGACTAGATCATGTCGACTATTTCGTAATTTTGTTTGTGATATTACTTACAAATTGAATTGCATATGAAACTAAAGTCGAGTTGGATAGATTTAGGCTTATTAAACATTTCAACTGTACACTGTTAATATATTATTTATTTGTATTGTGTAGAGAATGTCAATGAAGTCATTCATCATACAAAAAGTTCCCACAGTCACAATTTTTTTGGTATGTGTTTGTATATATTGCCATTATTTTATTGACTGCACTATCCTCAACACAAGGTAACAAGAGGTGTTTTTATGTTGAGAAGATAAAAGGAAATAGTGTGTCAAAAATTTTTAGTAAATGTCTACTATAGTTACGTTCATTCACATCTTTTGTATGGAGCAATATTATGGGCCAATTGTAGTGATTCCCATTCACATTTTGTGTTACAAAAAAGAGCAATAAGAACCATGTATACGGTAATGTTCCTCCCCTTAAGCACTGCAAACCGCTATTTGTTAGATTGAGAATTTATGTGTTTGCCGTGTATTTTTATTTTTCAATGTTTATTATTTATAAAGATTAACTTGCTCTCATTGTCTAGTCATTTTGATGTTTATTCGCACAACACAAGAAATAGGTTGAACCTATAAACGAATATTGTCGGTATAAATCTAGTCATATCAGTTTTAGGGCTTGTGTAATTAGGTTTTATAATCAGTTACCGTTACATATAAAGAGGCTTACTAGTGAGTGAATATAAACTTAGGATTTTCCAATAAGAAACATGTTTTTATACTAATGATGAATATTTTGCCATTAATATGGAGAATTTGTAAGAAGTTAATGTGATGATCTCTTGTTTTTATGTGGTATGATTATATGTTTTTTATGTAATAATTTATGTACTTTTCTCATGAAGTTGCCTATACAAATTGTAATTTGTCTTTGAAAATAAATTGATTTTGATTTGATTTATAGCCTAAAGCTGAGTTTACACCAAAGTTATTAACAAAATGTTAATAGCTTAATCCTTATAGATATTATTACATTGAACAGAACTTGACAAACACATATTATGTTCATAAAGTGTATGATAAGTTATGTACAATCCAATAGAATATATATATATAGGGATTAAGTTATTAACATTTTGTTAATAACTTAGGTGTAAACCCAGTTTAATAGATTATAAACATGTTTTGTTGAACTGAGTAGTCTTCTATTTAACTAAAACTCTTAAAAATGAATAATTTTTAAAGAGTAGCCTACTATAGCCTTTTACTAGCTACTAAATTCATGTACTTACTAATAACTATGGAATTCTATTATGCAAAATTTATATTGTTTGGTGCTAAAGAATGTTACTTAATTCAATAAATATAACAAATCATTATTAGATTGTTCGTCTTTCGTTGGTTCTTTTATACCCATTTGTAGTCCAACTAGATATATATAAAATGTTTACATTGAATTTCACAAAGTAAACAACTATATTAAATAATAGAGAATAATATATTATTATAATGGTATGTGGAATAAATGCAAGCTATTTTGTTGAAAATGAAGACTGGACATACAGCTTACATTCTACCAGAATAGTGTATACGTCTATTTTACATATTATAAAATAATATAATCAAGGTCTATAAAGAGACCAAGAGACCATGACTATAATATATATATATATATATATAATATATATATATAATAAGAGAGAGTAGGGTTGTGTTTGTTCGCATGTCAACTTGTGGATTGCATACCGGAAAAACGGGAATGATTCAGATCTCCTAATTTTAAACATGGATTCTAAAAATATCAATCTCGTGGAAGCCCAAATTTCAATTTTCCTTCTAGATTTTTCAAAATTAATGTTCAAACTTCATTAATAGTACATACGATTTCATAAAAAAATCACCAAATCATATGGTCAGAATTAAAAAATTCTATTATATTAAAGAACTGGATTATACACGTATACAGGTGTAAAGTAGTATAGGAAAATTATGTTTGACGCATCATCACTCGTCTGAACTACTGGACCGATTTACTTGAAATGCTGCTTATAAATTCTTAATCAACCGAGGATTCTTATAGGCCTATTTTCAATTCTTCTGGATTTCATTACGTCAAGTTTTAAAATAGACCCTTGCAAAGCACGGGTTACCTGCTAGTGATATATATATATATATATATATATATATATATATATATATATATTATATATATATATATATATATATATATATATAATGATGATGATGATGGTATACAAACTTGACTGGAATGAACATAGACATTAGCTTATATGTATGATCATGTTATGCCTGTTATGTGTGATTTTATGCCGGTATTAGGCAGTAATAGTTCTATGACATGAAAAAATGATTTCGTACAACTTATTTCCAAAGACCTTGAAGAGATAATCTTTAAGGTCTTTGCTTATTTCATATGATCTGAATATGACAGAAATATTACCGTCCAATAGCGTCCTCAAGTTAGTTTGTTATTTTTTTGACTACCGTACCTATCATAGGTACCTACTTTGCCTTCTTGTTTTGAACTTGTAGATATTGTAGATACTAAGTAAATAAGTACCGTAAGCTGGTATCAAAGAAACGTCAACATAAACTGGTTTTTCGAATTATTTGTTCAAAATAACATAAAAATCCAATCTCTAAAATCATAATTTTGCAGTTACGGTATGGCTTTTTAACTTGTAGAGCACTTGTACGGCTAAGCAGTATCAACAATGTAACTAAGGCTTCAAGTAAAGCAATTCAAACAGTTAATTTTATGGATGCATAACAACTGTAATACATACATTTAAAATGCTCAATGGAAATTCAATCTAGTTATTATTAAATATAACTGATTTGCGCCTTGTATTTTATGCAAGTTCCCATTATAACAATAGGGTCATTCAAATTTCCCGCCTCTTCTTGCCTCTCTCTGTCATTGCTGCCAATGTTAAATTCGTAACAGCTCGTTAGTGACAGTTGTTCGCATTGCTATTTGTACGCACCTTAGACCAGTTATAGAATAGACACGCTGAGAAGTCTAGCCTCTGAAGCCAACATCTACTGCCATATTACCCTTAGACCAGTTATAGAATAGACACAGCCAATTCATACTAAAAGTCGATGAAGCCAACATCTACTGCCAAATTCGCCCACCTTGACGTCACAACAGTGACGTCACGCATTGTATAGACATTGTTGTGAAACAATGCATTGTTGTTAAACATAGCTTGTTTTCCATAGCAGATTATCATTTATTTATGTAATTATTGTTTATGAAAATGGTATCTCCTGTGCAGCAATATAAAAAGTGGAATATCTTTTCATGTGTGAGTTGAAATTTATACACATTAATATTGTAAGTTGTAACTGTTATATTATCCTTGGTTATGATGTAAGTGAACTCATTGCAGTATGACAATAAATTAGTTTTGCAGGCTACCATACCTAATTATTTTCAAAACACATTTCAACTTTGAAGCTGATATCACATAACACATCATAAATTAACATATATCGTTTTTCCTGTAGCTAGAAATAACCTAAAAACACCATGAATCTGAAATAGACACAATCTGAAAGTTTTCAATACGATGCGTGACGTCACTGTTGTGACGTCAAGGTGGGCGAATTTGGCAGTAGATGTTGGCTTCAGAGGCTAGAATTACTAGCGTGTCTATTCTATAACTGGTCTAAGATATCACCATATCATGACATCAGTATTGGATGGAAAACTTTTCTGCAGAGTTTTTTTACATTGTTTTCTATCCGATTTTGACATGACGATATATGGTGATGGTGATATGGCAGTAGATGTTGGCTCCATCGACTTTCAGTATGAATATCAGTATTGCCAAAAAGCGGGTAATTACCCGAAAAGCGGGTAATGCTGTGGGTAATGGCAAATGGAGGTAAAAACCGGGTAATTAGAAATGAAAATATCAATTTTTTTTATTGTTACCTTTATAATCTTCCACAAGAAAATTATTTTTCATATTTTCTCATGCTTTTTGACAGGTGGAGTGGAAAGTAAGTAGGGAATTCTTGGTTGGATAGGGATTTTTTTGTTGAATAGGGAATTTTTGGTTTGTTAAGGGTAATTTTGACCTTAGACCAGTTATAGAATAGACAAGCTGAGAAGTCTAGCCTCTGAGGCCAACATTTACTGCCATATCTCCAAATCGTGACGTCATCATTGGATAGAAAAACTTTCAGATTGTGTCTATTTCAGAAGGATGTAAATTATTATTTATTAAAATGGTAAACTCCAGCTGCACTCCCACTGAAATAGACACAATCTGCTGTGGAAAAAAATGTAAACAAACTCTACAGAAAAGTTTTCTATCTGATGCTGATGTCACGATTTGGAGATATGGCAGTAGATGTTGGCTTCATCGACTTTCAGTATGAATATACAATAGGCCATGTCTATTCTATAACTGGTCTAAGATTTTGACGGAATGTGAGTAATTTTTTTGCTCTGGCGGGGGTAATTGGGAGATGACAGGTTGACAGGTTGTGCTCAAAACGCTGCATAATTTATTTCAAGTTTGGTAAGGTTTTTCAAGTTATTTTCCATTTTCAAAAAGTGCATATTGTAGAGTTGGCTGTCATCTTCACCGTGAACTATCTCAAAGTTCTCAGTCACACATGTAAGTCCTAATAATAGTGTTTTCGAATTATTCTAGTCCTGAAAAACAGTGAATAATTTCTACAATTCTGTTGTTGTCTGGCTCTGCACTTACTATCTTATCTTTGACTACGGCGGAGTCTGTGCCTTGGTCCTTTTGCTGTGTTGATTATCAGTGTTCCGTTTTGTTCTATTACAAGGAATTGATTTTTGCTGTGCTCCTTTTTATCACCATATCTCTCCCTTCCTCTTTCATTTCTCTTATCAGGAGCTTCCATACTGTCCTGCCTTGATCACTCTCTTGGCGTTCACTCTTCCTATCATCTTCCTTTGTTAATTTCGGTAGCTTGCCCGCATCTATCAGCTGATTACAACAATTTTCCGTTGAATAACGTATCCTAGCAACAATTCAAAGCGGCAGTTTTGAATCATTCTAAAATGAATAGACTCAGATTGACTCACAGCAGACGAGAAAAAATGTCAGCCGAAAGTAACTTAGAACTAAGTAATTTGAAGAACGAACTCTGTAACGATTTAGTAATAGAGCTCGCTATAGATATCAGAACATCACTCGCAATTGTTGCTGACAAATCTTCAGATGATGCCATAGCCGACGTAATTCCTCATGTTGTTGAGGTTTTGAACAGACTGGATAATTCTATATCTGACAATGCTGATTTGAGAAAAACGCTATCTGAATTATCGGAAGAAAATCTTACAGTCACCAAGCTGTTGGAAGAGGCGAAAAACAGAAGAGATGAAAATTATGCAGATTCTCTGGTCTATGAGGAAGGGGCCGAGGCGGAAATTAGACTATTGAAGTCTCGAATTGATGTTCTGGAGGCTGATAAAAATATGTTAAAAGAAGACCTGCTCAATAAAATTGCCATAATCGACATAATTCAAGCTGAAAATATGAATTTAATAGAGAGAAAGAGTGAAAATCGTAGTAGAAATACTCAGGAGAATGTCTATATCACACCAAAAAATGTAGCTAAGCCTAAACCTGATGGGAGAGATGACTATGCTATTCCAGTCAGTAACAGATTCACATTGCTTTCCACAAACAATGAAGATGAGTACCAAATGGAAACAGAGGTCAACCAATCTGTTTCAGGTACCCAACACTGTTCTGTGAAACAGACAAAGACGACTCAGAAACAGAAACACAAA